>NW_007260550.1:7015-9077 GCF_000164805.1 Carlito syrichta | reverse complement strand
CCCCATTTACCTATTCAGTAAATGGTGCCAGGAAAACTGGCTGACCACATGCAGAAGATTCACTGTACACAAAAATCAACTCTAAATGGATCACAGACCTAAATGTAAAACCTCAAACTATAAGAAGCTTAGAAAACACAGGAGACCCCTTATGGAAATTGGAACTGACGACAAATTCCTGATCAAAACCCCAAGTGCCCCTGCCATAAGCGATAAGATAGACAAGTGGGACCTCATCAAACTGACAAGCGTCTGCAAGTCAAAGAAACCATCGGGAGAGTGGGGAGACAGCCCCCAGACAGGGAGAAAATATTTGCCAACTGCGTATCTGTCTAAGGCCAAACATCTAGGATCTACAAGGAACCCAAACGTACTGAAAAGAAAAAAAATAGTTTACAAAGACTAAACAGGCAGTCTCCTGAAAGGGAGAAGACACCTACACAGTGTATGTCAGACAGGACTCTAATCTAGGGAAGTGCTAGCTAGAGCAATCAGACAAGAGAAGGAAATCAGGGGCTTCCAAATAGGAAAAGAGGAAGTCAAGTTATCCCTGTTTGCAAACGAAGTGCTTCGATTCCTCGAAAACCCAAGAGGATCTGTCAAAAACCTCCTTGTGCTGATAAAGGCCTTTGGCAAAGGCTCAGGGTATAAAATCAATGTGCAAAAGACAGTCGCATTCCTAGACTCCAACAATAAACAAACAGAAGCCCATCTAAAGAGCACAGTCCTATTCACAATAGCCACAAAGAATGAAATGTCTCGGCATCTCCACATGGCTCCCAGCCCCACTGGCCCCTCTAAGGGAGCGGGCATTTTGGGGTCTGTTAGGGGCTCCCTTGGCTTCTGGCACCCCCAGGCCCTGAGAGTGTTTGAGCTTGCGCCCAGAAATAGTCTAGCCCCTTCTGGTTACAAGAGGGATACTGAGTCCTGGAAGCCTGTTCTAGTCCAGGGAACTGGAACCCGACCCTCCAGTGCATGTCAGAAGGGTTCCCCTTGACTCACAACCAGGCGAGGAAGGACCTCAAGCCCATCCTGTGTGTGTGTGGGGGCAGGGCTCCTACTGGCAGGCAGACCCCAAGTCTCCTGGGCCCTTAATAGAGGGGGTGGGTGGGTTTTGGGGAAAGATGCAGACAGAGAGGCCACATGTCAAGGCTCCTGGGCTTTGGAGCCTTTCAGGATCACACCGGGGCCTGTTGGGCCGCCGTGACCCCCTGTCCCTTTGTGGTCTCGCCCTGTGGGAGGCCACCAGAGAGCCAGGGCTGTCCAGCCAACAGAGCCAGTATTGAGGTGTCCAGAAGCTCAGTGTGCCTGTCTTCCTGGGTGATGGCCTGGGCCAGGGACCTTTACCTAAGAGCTTGGCTGTGGCCTCTCAAAAAGAGGGCCCACGGACGTCTCAGGCAAGCTGGGCGGAGCTTGCCTCAGGTTCCAGAGGAGACCCTGTCAGAATGGGGTCACAGGAAAGGGTAGCTTCAAAAACAGGGACTCGTGCGTGGGGGTGTGTGCACCAAAACGTGTGACACCCCTATGTGCAGGCTCTCGGCAGGGAACGAGGACACTGCAGGCCTGCCACCCCGCAGTGGTCCTCCGAGGGCGCCCGGTGACCTGGGAGAGAGCACCTCATGAGCTGAGGCCCCCGGGGGCCCTGCCCAGGCCGAGAGTGTCCTAGGCCGGCCCCGAAGGGGACACCCGGCGGCACAGGGCTGTCCTGGCCTTCCAGAAATAAAAGCACGGCACATATAATGTGGGGAATGCTTGCGTTTATTCAAGAAGAGCAGGGCCAGGTCCTCCTGGGGGCCCCACGGCCTCCTGAGACCCATCCTCCACCCCAGCCACCAACAAGTGGGAACGGAGCCACCCGTGAAGACCCCTCTCCTGCCCTGCCGCTGCCCCCACCTCTGTGCACCCAGCGATGGCCACGTCCAGCGAGGGGTGGAGAAGGCACCGCGGTCCGCACCAGGCCCCAGGACCGTCCGGAGCAGTCTTGGAGACGCAGGGGCAGCATCGGAGGGGTGGGGGCGGGGCCGGGAGTTGGTTCCAGTCCAGGGAGGCGCGGGCAGGGGCA
>NW_007260550.1:3704-6995 GCF_000164805.1 Carlito syrichta | reverse complement strand
CACAGCTCGGCGGCCTCCGGGCTGCCGCACCAGAACCTCGGGCCCAGGAGGCACTCGTGGAGTCCAGCGGCGAGGACGGCGCGTCGTCGGCGCCCAGAGGGCCTCCGGGCCTGGCCCTAGTTCTGACACAGCCGCAGGGTCTGGCACACCTTCTCCGGGGTGGCCTTGGCCGCCAGCTTCTGGAATCGGTGGGTTCTCACCAGGAGGCGACACGCCACGTTGGCCACGGGGGGCAAGAAGGAGCACAAGCCCTTCAGGACGCTGCCGGCCGCGGCCTCGGGCTTGTCGGCGTTGGCCAGGCTGCCGGCCTTCCGCAGGGCCGCCAGGCACAGGACGCAACTGCGGCCGCTCTGCCGGGACGACGGGCTGTCGTCCTCCAGAAGCAGCAGCTCCAGGCCGGCGGCCGCGTCCAGGTCGTCCCCTTCATCCAGGAGGGCACTCCCCAGGGGGTCCGGGGTCGGGCTGGCCGTGGCGGCCCCCAGGAGGCAGAGCAGGAGAAGCTGGGCGGGCTGCATGCTTTCCAGGACTCGGGCTCTGGTGCTCAGGGCCGCCCGCTGCGGCTATAAATGCGCTGTCCTCCTGGCCCCAGGGAGGGTGACGGGCACCCGCCCTCTGCCCCGCCCACAGCAGGATCAGGCCTCAGGGCCTGGGGGCTCCCGGCCTCTTTGACTTTGCTCCTGCAGCGCCCTCTGCCCTGACACTGGACGAACCTGACACCTGTTTCGAACCCTGGCTTGCACATTCACGGAGCCCAGTGCTTTTCCCCTTCCTTGAGGAAGCCTCCCCGGCCACCGGGCTCGGTCCCCACCCTCAGGCTGCAGCAGCTTCTGGGATTCCCTTCTCCCTCACTCACCGTCCTGCCCTGACTTTTCTTGGTGGCCTCGGTTCTCCATTGGAGTTAGGGGACCCTGGGGGTGGGGGGAGATGTCTGCCCCTTCTGGAAGGTACACCCTGTCTTTCATTCCCAGAGCTTAACTGGGTTGAATAACTGCCACCCCGGAAGCTCTTCTCCTTGGCCTCAGGGTCACGTGCCCAGCCAGGGTACGGACCTTGGCTCTCCCTGGTCTCTGATCCTGTCTTGGCTCTCACTGGCTGTGCCTTTTGGGCATGAGTCTTGTTGAGCTTGTGGTCTTCCTCTGTGAGGTGAGAAGCGTGGGCCTCACCCCCTCCTGTGTGAAAGCCGCTCCCACACCCAGCCCCTGAGACAGGCAGGTTCGTCCTTCTGGGAACATCGATCACCGGCCTCGTGTGGCCGGGTGTGCAGTAGGTGTTCATTAAATGTCTGTGGAAAGCCCGCCCCACACACAGATACAAAAGAGGCTTGTGCACTCCTGGTTGTTTGCCTGATTTCCTTTCTCGTCTTTGTTATTTCAGTAACTTTAGGGGCACAAAAGGTTCTTGGTGACAGATATGAACTCTGTCGGGGGGAAGAGGTCTGGGTCTAAGGGACCCATCGGTTCCATTAGTGCACATTGTCCCGGATTGGACACGTTTTGTCCCTCTCCACCACCTGGTCCTCCGCCCAGACTCTAAAGCCCTTTCTGCTCTGCTCTAGGCCATGGGGACCCTAGTGTCTTTCCCTCTTGCAAGTGAGCACCGGCGGTCGTGGGTGTTCAGCTCCATGTTTATTCCCTCAGGAAATGACCTCCAATTCCATCGACGTGGCTACAAGTCACATTGATTTTTCCCTGTTTATGGGTGAATAGTATTTCGTGGTGTGTGTGTGTTACGTTGGCTTTATCCCCTGATCATTTGCTCAGCACTTAGGTTGGGTCCACATCTTTTCCCTTGTCCAGTGACCTCTTACTTTGGGTAGACACCAGGTAGTGGGGCTGCTGGATCCAACGGTTGATCCACTTTTGCTCCTTTGTGAAATCCCCAGGTTGTTTTCTGCCGGGTTCTACTAATTTCCCTCTCTGCCGTCGGGTGTAAGCGTTCCTTTCACCACGTCCACGCCAATGTCTGTCGCCTTAGACTCTTTGATAGTGGCCGCTCTGACTGAGGAAGGAGATATCTCTCTGTGGCTTCAGTTTGCATTTCCCATGATGATTAGTGATGGTGAGCAGTGTTCGTGGTTTTGTTGGTTCTCTGTGTGTCTTTTCTGAGAGACGTCTGTTGTGCTTTTGCCCACTTTTAAAGGAATTATTTGCTTTATGTCTTGCCGATTTGATTTAGTTTTTGAAGCTTTGGGTATTAGTTCTCTCCTGGATGCAAGTTTGTGCCTATATGCTCTGTTGTTTCTTTCGCTGTGTGACCGCCGGGTAGTGTGGTGACGTCTCAGTCATTTCTTCAGTTTTGAAGTAGTTCCTAGTTAAGAGAGTCAGCTGGGAAAATCCACAGTGGCGCCTTGCGGGATCCTGTCCACTAAATGGCAAATTCTGGCCTGGCTGGGCCTTAATGACCTTGTGACTTACCCACGACAAGGGTAGTGCCGGAGAACTTCCCCAAGAGAGGTCGGGTCAGGGAGCCCGATGGGAGGGGGCTCTCTGGGCCCTGCACTCCAGGCCCTGGGGGCGTTTGAGCTCGTACAGAAGAAAAACCGAGGCACAAAGGAATCATGATCATTCCTGGGAGTTGGAGCTGGAGCCCAGGTCCCTACACTGGCAACCTCTCAGCCCTGTCCCCAAGAGACTCACGAGGAGGGACCACGTTGTGGTTTCAGTGTCCAGAGCTTGCCGGCCATGAGCATATTCCCAGCAAGGGGTACATGTCCACACGGACTTCCCCTCTCTGTGGCTGTAGACCTGCAGTCAGAAGTGGGGAGGGATGGAGGTGTAGACCAGGCCTGTGTTGTACTGGAGATAAGCGCCTGGGTCTGCTGTTCCCGAGACGTCTTTTCCACCCTCAGTGAGTGGATCATCTGATCTCAGGGATGGCGGGCCTGAGCCAGTGAAGGACTCGGGATGGTGTTTCTGGACTTGTTGTCGTGGGAGACCGTCCTGGCCTGGAAGGGATCTACTTGGCACACATTTCTCATCTGAGGGAGCTCTTGGGGGTCCATTGTTCACCCCCGTATTTTCCGGTGCTGTAGATTCCACTCCCTGGAAGGGAAATCAAATCGCATCAAGCTGGGCATAGTAGCTCAGGAATGTAATGCCGCCGTCTTGGTAGGCCAAGTTGGGAGGCTCACATGAGGCCAGGATTGGAGACCAGCCTGGGCAACAGAGCAAGGCCCTCTCTAAAAAAAATGTGTTAAATTCTCAGGGCTTGGGGATGCCCACCTGTCGTCCCAGCAACTGCAGAGGCCGAGGTGGGAGGATCCCTTGAGCCCAGATTTTGGGGCTGCGGTGA
>NW_007260550.1:0-3226 GCF_000164805.1 Carlito syrichta | reverse complement strand
TCCAGAAATGCACAACTGTGCTGAGCAGACATGAGACCCTAGGAGTGGGGCATTATGACACTGTGATGGGACCATGATGACTTCCTGCCAGGGGGTGGATGTGAAGGCTGCGTCTCGCCAAACACAGGAGGTCTGGGTGACGAAAGGACGAAAGGGATCAAGGACGCAGGACCATTTCTGGCTGGCACCTGGGCCGTGTTCTCCTTCCTGAATACCACGCTTCCCTCTTCGCTGTAGACAAACCCGCATTCGCATTGTGAGACCTAGTTTAGATGTGGATCCTGTCCAGTTCCCTGTCTCCTTCCCCAAGTAAAACTTCTGCCCCCTGAGCTCGGTCTTCCATCCTCCAGGACTGCGGAAACTTCTGGGATTCCCTTCCCTGTCACTCATGTCGTATCCTGACTTGTCTGTGCGGCCTGAGCCCCCTCCTGGAATAGGAGAACCGGGGCGGGGTGAATGTCTGTCCCATCTGGGTGGTACAGAAAGGCATCCTGTCCTTCATTTCCAGAGATTAAGTGAAGGGAAAGACCGCAGCTCTGCAACCTGCTCTTTTCTTGTTTGGGCTCAGAGTCAAGTGCCTGACTTGGGTTCTGACTGTCGCCTTTTCAGGGCTTCTGCTCTGGCCCTGGTTCTCACGGGCTGTGCCATTTGGGGGGTGGTCTTGTTGATTGTGCAGTCTTCATCCATGAGATGAGGTGCAGCCCTCACCTCCACCTGTGTGAAAACTGCACCCACACCCAGCTCCTGAGACAGTCACGTTTTTTATTCTAGAAATGTCTATCGCAGGCCAAGTATGGGCTGGTCCTTATTAGATGTGTATTAAATGTTTGTCAAAATCACACACACACAAACTCTCTGTCTCTCTCTCTCTCTTTCTCTCTCTCTCCCTCTCTGTCTCTGTATATCAATTTTGTGTCATTTTTCTTATTTTTTGCTTGCTTATGTTTTTGATAGCTTTAAGGGAAACATGTGGGTTTTGGTTACCCAGATGAATGCTGCAGTGGTAAATAGGTCTTGCCTCTGTGTGTTCTCTTTCCGCCAGGTACTGCACGTTCACCTGAGAGCAAATTTTTCATTTCTCACCTCCTGCCAACTTCCCCCATCTTAGTCTCCAAAATGCTTCTTATAATTCTTTATACTGTAGCTCCCAGTTCTATGGGAGAAGATGTGGCATTTGATTGTTTGTTTCCTACATCATTTCATTGGGTTAGTGATCACAATTCTATCCACGTAGCCACAAAGATATTATCTCAAAGTTTCTTGTGACTGAATAATAGTCTGTGACATACACACACATGCTACATGTTCTTTATCCATCACTCAGTCGAGGAGCACGCATGTTGACTCCACATCTCTGCTGTTGTGAACGGTGTTGTGAAGAACATACCGGTGTAGGCGCCTTCTTTCCTCCACGACCTCCTTCCCTGACGTAGACACCGAGTCCTGGGATCCCTGGATTCCAAATGTTACATCAACTCCTAGGTCTTTGGGGTATTTCTGTGCTGTTTCCACAGAGGGTGGACATTGCACCAACAGGGTATACTGAGTCTCTTTTCAGCACATCCTCACGAACATCTCTTGCTTTCTGACTTTTTCGTATGGTCTTTCTGAGCGGAGTACAGGGTTTCTCGCTGTGGGTTGTAATTGCATTTCCTTTGATGATGGGGGATGTTGCATCTTTTCCCACAAATTTGTTGACCGTCTGTGTGTCTTTTTTTAAGAGATGTCTGTTCGTGTTGTTTGCCCGCTTTCTATGGGATGATTTCTTTTTCATTTCTGGCTGACTTGATTCATTTTCTGTAGATCTAGGCTCCGAGTTCTTTCCTAGCTGTGAGTTTGAGCCTGCTGATGTTTCTTTTCCTGTGCAGCAGATTTGTGGTCTCATGACGTCCAGTTACGCCTTCATTTTGAAAATACCTCTTAGGTAAGAGAGTGAGCTGGGAGAATCCACAAAGGCCCTTTACCTGGCTCCTGTTCACTTAATGGGGAATTCTAGAGCCTGAGTCCTAATTTCTTGGTGGCTGCGCCCACCCCACGCCGCTAGCCCTTCCCAGAGTGGTCAGGTCAGGGACCCATGGGAGGTGTCTCTGGGCCTCCTGCACTCTCAGGCCCCGGGAGATGTGAGCTCGTGCCCTGGTCCAGGCTAGCCTCTTCTCATTCCAGAAGGGAGACCTAGACACACAGGAGTAGTGGTTCACTCTGGGGAGCTGGACCTCGAGCCCTGGTGGGGGAACTGAGCATGGGGCCTGAGCCAGGGGAGGAGACAGAATGGTTGTGCTGAATGTGCTGTCCAAGAAGACTCTCCGGGTCTGGAAGGGACCTTCTTGGCACACTCTGTTCACCGGAGAGCTCTTGGGGGTGTATGATTCATCACCATATTTTAAGGTGTTGTAGATTCTAGGACCTGGAAGGGAATCTCAAAACACACTAGACTGGGCACAGTGCTCAGGAATGTAATGCCACCATCTGGGTAGGGCAAGTTGAGAGGCTTGCGTGAGGCAAGGAACTAGAGAGGCCAGCCTGGGTCACAGAGCACCATCCATCTCTAACTAAATATGTTAAAAATTAGCAGGGCTTGGTGACGTCCACCTGAAATCCCATCTACTCCAGGGGCAGAGCTGGGGTATCCCTTGAACCCAGATTTTGAGGCTGCAGTGCACTCTGTTCATTCCACTGTACACTTCTTAGGTGGCAGATTGAGTTTCTATCACACACACAAAATTGCTTGTAGGAAAGAAGAAAAGATTCCTTTAACTTTTTTCTCCCTCTGTCCTTCCACTCCTAGTGATAATCTTGGTCAAGTAATGTGGAAGAGGAGAGAGGGACAGAGACAGACAGTCGCCGCCCCAGGCCCCCTGCCCCTATCTGATTGTGCCTTTCAGCTTCTCCAGGTCAACCCACAGTTTAGATGGACTCACAGACAGGCGTTTATGGGACTGCCCGGGGCAGAGAGACCTGGCCATCTGGCCCACAGAGTCCTCCAGGCCCATCTGGATTTTGACGCTGGGTGGGGTTGGGATGGAAGTGACACCAAGGTCAACTTCTTGAGGCCCCTTGATGGGATCTCCAGGGTTCTGCTGCCGTAGGAGACTCAGAAAGGGTTTGGTGTCATCTGCTCCAGGGGAAAAGCGCCAGGATTTGGTATCTGGTGTGCTGGGTGCTGGGATGCTCCAACATGGTTCCCTTACCTGATGGCTGTACAAATTCCACATAGAGCCTACTTTTT
>NW_007260549.1:602268-603424 GCF_000164805.1 Carlito syrichta | reverse complement strand
GTTGTTACCAGGTCTGAGAAAAATGTTGCTGCTAATTTGATGGACATTGCATTAAATCTGTAGATTGCCTTAGGTATAATGGACATCTTAACAAAGTTGTAAAATCCCATTATTTAACATCTATTTTTTAAAAAAACAGCATAAACAATTTGGGAATAATTTTAACCAAGTAGATAAAAATCTGTACACTGAAATCTAGAAAACATTGATCAAAGAAATTGAAAGCACAAATAAATAGAATTATATACTGTGTTCATGGATTAATATAGTTTATATTGTTAAAATGTTCATACTACCCAAGTGATCTATAGACTCAATGTAATTCTTATCAAAATTCCAATAACATTTTCAAACAAAACAGGAAATAAAAATCCTAAAATTTGTATAGCACTCAAAAGAGCCCAAATAGTTAAAGCAATTTTGAGCAAAAAGAACAAAGTTAGATTCATCACATTATCTAATTTCAAAATCTACTACAAAGCTATAGTAATCAAACAGCATAGCACTGGACTAAAAACAGACACATAAACCAATGAAACAGAATAGAGAGCCCAGAAATAAGTTCACATATCTATGATTAGCTGAGTTTTTACAAGGCTCTCAGGAACACACAATGTAGAAAGGAGAGTTTCTTTAATAAATGTGTTGGAAGTACTAGACATCCATATACAGAAAAAGAAAATTAGACACTTATCTCACACCAAATAAAAAAAATTACTCAGAATACATTAAAGCCTTAAATATAAGAACTGAACTGTCAGACTACTAGGAGAAAACATAGGGGGAAAAATCCATGATATTTATCTGTGCAATTATTTTTTTAGATGTGACCTTGAAAGCACAGGCAATATAAGCAAAAACAGACAAATATAATTACATCAAAATATTTGTTTGTCAATTATACCTTACTAAAGATAGAAAATAATTTTTAAAGTTCTAACTGACAAATATTAGGGGAAAAATAAAGTAGTTTTATTTCTTATATATATTTGAATTTTATTATTACTAAATTGAACACTTTTTATAACATAAAAGAGCAGGTGGCCAATCAACTACATTTTATTCTAAATAATAGATTTATGGTGCATGTTTTAGTATACAATTAAAGAAATACCAGCATTTAAATTTTGTAAAAGAATCAAATAATATTTGAAGA
>NW_007260549.1:599284-601917 GCF_000164805.1 Carlito syrichta | reverse complement strand
AATTACATTGATTAGAAAGGTGAATCAGTACATATTTTCACCACCTTGCATGAAAAAGACCACATTACTAATTTTCCTTTTTTTTTTTTGCATATTTTTTATATTAAAATTGTGGTGTACAGTTAAGGGTTAGGTATACAAATATGCATTGTACAGGTACCCTTGTTGATGAGGTATACCCCCCATCCCCAGACAGATATTGACTACCATTAATCCCACCTCCCTTACCCTCTCTGCCTTCCCCATAGTTTCCTGCCACTGTCGATCCTTTTCTTATAGTATTACAATAGTTGTTCAAGGTCCACTTATGAGTGAGAACAAGTGATACTCAGAACTTTATTTCTGTGAGAGATCACTCAGTATTATAAACTCTAATTCCATCCAAGTTGCTGCAAAGTTCAAGATTTTGTTCTTCTTTATGGCTGCATAATATTCCATTGAGTATAGGTACCACATTTTTTTATCCAGTCCTCTTTTGAAGGGCAGCACAGTTGGTTCCATGTTGTTGCTATTGTGAACAATGCTGTGATAAGCATACATGTGCAGGTATCTTTTTTATAGAGTGATTTGAGTTCTTCAGGGTATATTCCCAGTAGAGGGATTGTGGGGTCATATGGAAGGTCGATTTTTAGAGCTTATAGGAATTGCCACACTGATTTCCACAGAGGTTGCACTAGTTTACACTCCCACCAACAGTGTAGAAGTGTTCCCTTTTCACCATATCCTCTAGCATCTTTTATTTTTTGAGTTATTTATAATGACTGGATAATTTTGAGGTATCTCAGTGTAGTTTTAATTCGCATCTCCTTGATGACTAGTGAGGTTGAACATTTCATCATGCATCTGTTGGCCACACATATGTCTTCTTTTGAGAAATGTCTGTTCATACTTTTGCCTACTTTGTAATGGTGTGGGTTTTTTTCTTTTTTTCTTTTCAGCACATTTAAGTTCCTTGCAGATCCTAGATGTTAGGCCTTTGTCAGACATGGAGTTGGCAAATACTTTTTCCCAGTCTGTGGGCTGTCTCCCTGCTTACTTGATGGTTTTTTTGCTTTTGCAGAAGCTTGTCAGTTTAATGAGGTCCCACTTGTCTATCTTATCTCTTATGGTCCATGCATTTTAGATTTTGCTCAGAAATTGAATACCAGTTTCAACTTTCATAAGGGGGTGTCCTGAATTGTCTAAAGTTCTTATGGTTTGAGGTTTTACATTTAGGTCTCTGATCCATTTAGAGTTAATTTTTGTGTATAGGGATAGGTAGGGGTCCTGTTTCAATCTTCTGCATGTGGTCAGCCAGTTTTCCCAGCAGCATTTACTGAATAGGTTCTCCTCTCCCCAGTGGTGGGAGGTAGAGGCTTTGTTGAAGATGTGTTGGTTGAGAAATTGAGGTTTTGCTTCTGGAATCTCAATTTTATACCATTGGTCTATATGCTGCTCTTGTACTAATACCAAGTTGTTTTGATTATTGTAGCTTTATAGTAAAGTTTAAAGTCTGGTAGTGTGATACCTCCTGCTTTGTTTTTTTTTGCTGAGGATTGTTCTGGCTATTCTTGGTCATTTGTATTTCCATATGAATCCCTGCATTGTTTTTTCTAGATCTGAGAAGAATGTTGCTGGTAATTTGTTGGGTATTGCATTAAATCTGTAGATTGCCTTAGGAAAGATGAACATCATCACAATGTTGATTCTTCCAATCCGTGAGCATGGGACATTTTTCCACTTGTTTGTGTCATCTTTGATTTCTTTGAGCAGTGTTTTGTAGTTTTCATTGTAAAGGTCTTTCATGTCTCTGGCTAGGAAGATGCCAAGGTATTTCATTTTTTTGTGACTATTGTGAATGGGATTATGCTTTTTATTTGGGTTTCTGTTTGTTAATTATTGGTGTAAAGAAATGCGATTGTCTTTTCACATTTATTTTATACCCTGAGACTTTGCCAAAGTCCTTTATCAGTGCAAGAAGGTTTTTGAAAGATTCTTGGGTTTCAAGGTACAAAATCGTGTTGTCTGCAAAGAGAGATAACGTGACTTCCTCTTTTCCTATTTAGATACCCCGATCATCTTCTCTTTTCTGATTGCTCTAGTGAGGACTTCTAATACTATATTGAACAGGAGGGGTGAGAGTGGGTATCCTTATCTTGTTCCAGTTTTCAGGGGGAAATGGTTCCAATTTCTGTCTGTTTAGGAGTATGCAGGCTGTGGCTTTCTCATAGATGGCTTTTACTATTTTGAGGTATTTCCACGTATGCCTAGATGTTCGAGGGTTTTTATCAAGAAGGGGTGTTGGATTTTATCAAAAGCTTTTTCTGCATCTAATGATGTAATCATGTGATTTTTGTTTTGACATCTGTTGATGTATTTAATTACATTTATGCTCTTATGAATGTTGAACCAGCTTTGCTTCCCAGGGATGAAGCTTACTTGGTCATGATGGATGATTTTTGAGATGTGTTGTTGAATCCAGTTTGCTAGGTTCTTGTTGAGAATTTTAGCATCTATGTTCACCAAAGATATTGGCCTATAGTTCTCTTCCTTTGTTGGGTCTTTACCTGACTTGGGTATCAATGTGATGTTAACTTCATGAAATGATTTGGGGAGAGTTCCATCTTTCTCAATTGCCTGGAATACTTGCAGTA
>NW_007260549.1:585623-598653 GCF_000164805.1 Carlito syrichta | reverse complement strand
TATTTCATCATTGACCCAGATGCTGTTTAGCATCATGCTGTTTAGTGTCCATGTCTTTGTGGTTTTGGGGGGAAATTTGTTGGTGTTGACATTTATTTTTATTCCACTGTGGTCTGAGAAGGTGCATTACAAAATTTTGATCTTTTGAAATTTGTTGATGCTTGATTCATGGTCAAGTATGTGGTTGATCTTAGGGTACATTCCATGCGGTGATGAGTAGAATGTATATGCTATGGTTGCTGGGCAGCGTGTTCTGTAGGTATAAATTAAGCCCATTTGATCAAGGGTCACACTGAGGTTCCGGATCTTGTTGCTGATTTTTTGTCCTGATGATCTGTCTAGGGTTGTGAGTAGGATATTTGCTGGAGACCAGCTCCAGTTGGGTTCAGGGTACCCCGAAGGTGGAGACAGCATCGGCAATTGAGGGGAAGAGGAGAGAAAGAGAGAGAGAGAGAAAGAAAGAGACTGGATTCCAGTCTAGTGCAGAAGCGATGTGTGTTATTGGGAATTACAACGGGTCTTTTGTACACAAAGTCAGATGTGGGAGGGGCGTCCCCCACCCACCAGAAACCTTAATTCATGAAAATCCTTTTCATATGATAATCTTAAAATCCCATAACAAAGGATAACCTAATCCATGGGTGATATTTTCTATAAACCTTTTTCATCCTAAGCTGATTGATTTATGCCAAGTTAAACAATTCTATAGAAGCTTAAGTATTTACTTTACAAACAAAAGTGGCCCATCCCAGAATGTTTGGAATGTGGCCCAGTCCAAAGTTCACAGTGGACTACCTGCAAGTAACCCAGCCACATTCTTTCAACAAAATGACTGTCTTCTGAAACTATATTCTACAATTTACACCTTCAATAAATCCTAAGATCATGACCCAGAAGCCTGTGACCAATACTAAGGCTCTTAGATGTGAAACAAGTTTGAATTATAAGTCGTGTGAAAGCCAAAACTGCAGTTTGTGGAAGAATGGGAGCAATGAGCTTCTAAAGTTAGCTTGTGTTCATCTTGATCTCAGAGTTTCTATGTTTTGAGCTTAAAATGGTTAGTGCTGAGTAGAAAAGGGGAGGAAATGGGGTCAATAGCTCCCAAACACATCCTAGTGGTCTCAGGGTCAACGACCCTTCCTGATCCCTAACGCTCAGTGGGCCTCCATGGCCGGCTCCCAACAGATATTAAAGTTCCCAGCTATGATAGTGGTAGAGTCAATATATTTTCTGAGTTTAACTAGAAGCTGCTTTATGAAAGTTGGTGCTCCTATGTTGGGTGCATATATGTTTAGGATGGCTATTTCTTGTTGATGGATTGATCCTTTTATCATTATGTACTGACCTTCTGTATCTTTTTAAATTTTTAATAGCTTAAAGGGTATTTTGTCTGAGATTAAAGATCTCAACTCTTCCTTTCTTTTGTGTTCTGTTCGCCTGAAAATTTGTTTCCCATCCTCTTACTTTGAGTCTGTGAGTGTCCTTTGTAGTGAGATGAGTTTCTTGAAGGATATATATTGTTGTCTGGTGACATTTTATCCATTTTGCTATTCTATGTCTTTTCAGTGATGCTTTTAGTCCATTCACATTCAGGCTAGTTGTTTAAATGTGAGAGTTGATCCCTATCATAAGGTTCTTATAGAGTTGTTGTTATTGTTCCTTTTTGTTTGTTGTCTTTCTTTTGCTTTTGGGGTTGGTTCATGTGTGTTTTTAATTGTTTTCCTATACTCTTGTGAAGAACATTGTTGTTCTTTTTTTCCTTTTCTTCTGTGTTCAATACTTTCTTAACTGTTTCCTGCAGAGGTGGTCTGGTGGCAGCATAAGTTCTTAAGGATAGGATATCTGGGAAAGATTTTAATTCTTCCTCACTGATGAAGCTTAGCTTGGCTGGGTAGGTTATTCTTGGTTGAAATTTTTTGTCTTTTAGAACTTTGAAGATAGGGCTCCAAGCTCTCCTAGCCTGAAGGGTTTCTGTAGATAAATCTTCTGCTATTCTAATTGATCTTCCATGGTAAGTAATCTGACTTTTTTCTCTTGCTGCCTTTAGGATTTTTTTCTTTTATACTTACATTGTTTAGGCAAATTATTATGTGTCTGGGAGTCAGTCCTCTCATTTGTCAGTCCTCTCAATTGGCCTCAATTGGCCTCAGGAAGACCAATTACTCTTAGGTTTGGTCTCTTGAAGTAATTGCTCATCTCTTGAAGGTTTCTTCCTGTCTTTTAAAGCTTCTTTTCTATGTTTTTGACAGTTTGGGTTAGTTCTGTATTTTAGTCCTCAAGATCTGAGATTCTTTCTTCTGCTTGGCTAATTCTACTTTCCATGCTTATCAGTTTGCTATTTATTTCATTCACAGTATTCTTTACTACTGTTATCTCAGTTATCAACTCTTCCTAGTCTCCTCATCACTCCTCAGTTTTTTAAAATTTCTCCATTAATGTCTTGATATCTGGGTTTGTAATTTGAGACCAGTCATTCTGGGGGCTCTTCGTTGTTTGCATTGCAAAGTCATTTTCTCAGTGTCTATCCTCCCAGGGGTCAGTGAGAGAGCCATATTCTTCTTTTGGCTTTTCTTCATTTGTGTAGATTTTTCTCTCTCCCTTTCACTCCCCTTCTTTAATTCTGTTTTTCAGGGAATGTGGGGTTGCTTTTACTTCTTTTTGTTCAATCTCCTCTTCTTCCTCATGAGTGTCCTCTGGCTTTGTTCACTTTTGAGGCTGGACTATGGGTTGGGGCTATGTTTTTAGCAGTTTTGAGATTTAATTGAGGGGGAAGCTGTGATTCAGAGTCTATCTGCCAATCCCAGTATCCACCAACAGGTGTATGCGCACACTAGAACCCACTTCCCAACGCCTTACAATATGTCCATGCAATGGGGCTTAGGCTTGCTCCCTGGAACAAAAGGAGGTAAGAAAAAGAAAATAATGGAAGAAGGGGGGGTCAAGAGGGAGTTGGAGAGAGAGAAGAGTAAGAGGGAAACAGACATACATACTAACTAATGATTGAAAAGTGAATCAAGGCCAGAAAAGAGTAAAAAACAAACAAACAAACAAACAAAATTCCCTAAAGCATATCAGTAATTATGCAAAGACAGTACAATAAAATGCCTTTTGATGTACTTTCCCCCAACACAAACAAGTAGTCTAACTCAAAAAGCAAACAAAAGTGAGCAAAACAGTCAAATCAATAAAATAAAAAATCAAAATAAGAAACCAGACGAGCTCTGGAGTCTTTCTTGAGTGTCTAAAATCTCTTGAGCTCTGATCTCTGTTCTCTCCCCTTTGCTCTCATTGCAGGCAGATAGATTTACTCACAACTTGGATTGGTTCTCTTGGTTTACTGCCTGAGAGGTCTGCCACAGGACTGAGTTGTCTATGTCTGATTCAGCATAAAGGAGGACCTTCTGTCTCCTTTTTGGCGAGGTTACCTTAGAAACCAAGGTGGAGGCTGCTCATAGATGGGTGGGGCAAGGCAAATCTCTGCCTGGAAAATCCTGTGGCGGGTGGTTCCTCTTTTGCTGATCTTTTCTCTCCACTCATCCTTTCTCTCCACTTGTCCAGGTCCATGGATGATCCATTATGATGGCCTATGGTTGTGTGTGTCCAGCATCAGGCACTGGGAATCAGTGATATAGCTGGGCATTGCATTTGGTGTCCCACTGGCAGCTTGGGGTGGAGGAGGGAGCCAGGAATTCCCTGGGTTGAGCCAAGAGCTGAGAGCAGCTGTTCAGCACCTGGTAGCAAATAGCATTAATCCCTTGGGGAGGCTGTAATGTGAAAGAGGCTGTTTGTTATGTGGGACTGACTATAACATCTACCTTCTGTGTTGGTGGCAGTTGCCAGGGCACATGGAACTGTCTTCAGGAGCCACCTTTTGTGGAGATTACCACACTCTGGCTTGTGCCATCACCATTTTGCCTCCAACTCCCACATTACTAATTTTCAATACTTATTTTGTTTTATAGTAAAAGAGGAAAATGTTTATCACAACTATATACTATATGAAGGCATGTTTTGTGAAGGATGGATGAATTATAACATCAAGGTCTATTTAAATTAGCTTCCAAATAGAGAGTCTGGGATACAATAGAGCTTTCAAATCATGTACTTAGATAGATTGATCAGAAATTTGTATGTGCTTTAAAAAATTCTAGAATCCATGAACAAAATAAATTCTATAAAAGCCCAGTCTGATCGTCTTGAACAAGATAAGGAGCTATAGCATTTATAAAATCAGTGCAGTAAATTTTGTTAGTATGAAACATAGACTTTTAAAAATAATAGCTGTCTTGTTAACTCTAGAAATTGATAAAAAAAGTTTTGAAAGGATGTTACAGATATATGTTTGAGAAATTTAATTTCATAATTGTTTAGTTATTGGGAAAGTTGCTCTGTACAAATCTGCATTATTTTATTCAGCAGAAACATTTAAATTTGTGGTATAAGAAAGACACATTATTTTTACTCTCAATGTTCTTGAACCAGAGTAAAGCAAAAGTTTAATATATTCATCTTATTTCTAAGGTATTACCTGAAATGGGTTATACAAGATGAGTAGATCACTGGTCAGTAAGTAGTCAATAGAAGCTTCAGGCAGATAAAGTATACAGAAGGATTTTATTGCTGAGTGCCATGACTTTCATCTGTTTAATTTCAGTTCAATTTTTCTAGTTTGTAAATTTAATTTTCAAATTCTGGAAACCTTGATCATAGTTTTTGAGAATGGAAGATGTTGACTGTGAACTTCCAGAAGCCAAGGAAAAGAATGACCTTCATGGGGTAGAAGGGAGTAGGATTGGTATAGGCAAGGAATATGTTGCAGGCTATGCTCCTCTCTTCATGGGAATCAAAATTAGTGGGAATAGTGGAATCTACTGGCCTTTGAGATATACCAAGTTAAAGAACTCCTATGTTGTAAGATCCACTGGATAAAGAACAGTAATTTACAAACATAAAATCTCAATGAAAATAAGCCAAACATATGATGAAATGATAGATTCAGTGACACAGGAAGCAGGTTTTAAAAAAAATTATGCATTTTAATTTTTCTTAGTTTGTTTTAGTTCCTCTATTTATTGATGACTCTCCCATCTAATATGGTTGTTTTCTATGCTTGGCACTGTGGTGCAGATAATCCAAGCTTCAGAAAGGGAGCAGAGACATTTTCACCACATATTTGAATACTTAAGTACAGCAGCTAAATAAGTTGGCATGGATGTATTGTAATATCAATTTAATAGTAGTTAATGCTTCTTTATTAAATTAATAAATCCATGAACAATAAACAAAAGTTGAGTTTCTTAGTGAACTAAAGAAAGGGTAGTTCCCCCCCCACCCCAAAAAAAAAACAACCAAAAGAGCTAAATTTTTCTTCTTTGTAACTTTCTTTTTTGTCTTTGAAATCTTTGGCATTTTGGTATTGTTTTACAGTATGTTGTGATTATGAGGGAAGACTCCCAAAAAACTTGGAATTATTTTTTGGAGGGTGGGCCCCTGGTAGTACAGGCTTTCCCTGTTAGGTAAGTGTTCTAGGAACCTATCAGCATCAGTGTACCAGCTCATGGTTGTTGTGAGAGGCTGCATTCGGCGTCAGTGAATTTTTTTATTTGGAGATTCTTTCAAGGTGTTTGCCCATTTTATGATGGGTACTTCACGAGTGCACCTGCCCACACTGCGATGAATGTTCAATAATTTTTGACCCAAACCGCATGACTCCCATGACCCATCCTCCCTATTTACCTTTGTTTTCCTGGATGAAAAAGTCCTCAAGGGCAAACGTTTTGCAGATGTGGAAAAAAATGAAACAAAACCGGCGGACGCACTAAAAGGCATCAAAATCAACAAGTTTAAAAACGTGTGAGGAGTAGAAAAAGCATCTTGATAGGTGTATTGCATCAAACAGAGAGTACTTAGAAATTGACTGAAGTTTAAACTGTAAGAATAAATATACAATTTTTAAATAAATTTTTGGATCCCTTCTTATATTGTACAAAAATCTTACTGATGTTTTTATGCCTAAATCATTGTGTCTCAATTCTCTTTTTTGGATAAATGACAATAAATAGGATTTACTATCTAGCATGTTTCAGTTTCCAACATAGAATTTCACAGTATGTAGGCTTGACAGCAAAAGGAATATTCAAGGAAGAGCTGTTGGGTGATAAGATTGTAGTTTTGCATGATTCTGTTGATTTTATGTCTTAAGGGGCTGTTTACTTACCACCCCAGTTTGTCACATATTCATCAAGGAGAATAAAGACACTGACATGTGGGAAATATACTATTTCAATTCCAACACCCTGACATATTTTAAAGCCTAATAAAAGAGGTTATTCAAATGAAAAACAACACTCAAGTCAGTACATAAAAACATGCTGAAATTTTCCTTTTATGAAAATATGAGCAAGGCCTGCCTAAATTCAAAACAATTACTGTTTTTGGTCGGTAAACATCAAAATAATTTTCTATATTTGTTGGCATTAGAATAAGGTGCTATATCAGTGTAATAGCTGAGAATGATATGCTCTAGTAGTATTTTGATGAATTACATGATTATAGTTAAAATGAACAATTTCATCATGCTTGAATTAATAATGGTACTATGATTTGGCAAGTACTCTTGCAACATTCTCTAACTTATCACTTCAGAAGACAGACTTAGAGTTGTATCCATTGCTTTAGAAAAGCAGGCTGTTATAGAGTTCAAAAAGCAGAAGGGCCAGGAGCAACCTGTCAGTTGTAGAAGGTAATGGATGAACAGATTCTTCTAACATTATTGCTTGATTACATTATCTCTTACTGCTCATTTTAATGTTTTGCATAACTAACAGGAAGTCAGAAAATAAGGAATAATTTTTGAATGATACATTGTTTGCCAAATTTAATTGAAAACACTACACACCCCAAGGTACTCCTGAGACACAGAAATTGTATCTGTATGTGTGCTATTTTACATTTAGATTTAAGAGGATTAAGAAGAATAATATATAATCAATGCAACATTCATTTGGGCATCAATCAAGTAAAACATGCACACAAAGCTGAACATTACATAATTTCAGTCATAAAGAGTACAAATTGTGAATTGATTTAATATATTCATAACTAAGGACTCTAATGTAACTTGCAATTTGTTTCACAAAATTCTGTTATTTTTATTTAAAACCTTACAAGCCTGCATACATTTTCTTTTAAAAAAACACATATTAAGGCACTCTTTTAAGAATTTGTACTCATGCTCTATATTGTAGATCAGAAAAAGTCAGAATTAACAGCTTTATATCTCTTTTGATCGATATATTTTATAATAAAGCTAAATCACAAACAAATTACTCTTCCTTCTTGAAACAACTTGTATTTAAATAAGGATAAATAATATAGATACACTGTGAACATTCACAATGAATCCACACTAATGTTTCTTGCACATTTTAAACTGATATGTTATACATAGGTTATATTTCTTTTTTAGCTATAAATAGCATAAAATTATGTATCCATTCTTTCATTGTTTCCTTTTAAAAATACACATTCATTCTGTAACACTTTATCTATAATTGTTTTGGTGGAATCAACAAGAAAAAACCTATACTTTTCAAAACTGCTATTTCTTATTAAAATTTGTGATCTTTTTATCTTTGAATAGTTTTTAATATATGGTTGTTTTAAACTTGAGTTGTAAAGTAAAACTAAAAAAGCTTTATGGTTAATTTTTATCAAGGATGTTCACATATGAAGGCTGTATTTTTATGCCATCATATGCAAAACTGGGTAATGTTCTTGGTCTCCATCATTAGAAGGTTATTCAGTCATAGTGAAAGAGAAGTAAGATTTGATAATTACAAATCAAAGCAGGTGCTTCAAATCTTGGAATTATATGCAGTGTCCTTCTTAGAATGCAGTAGTTAATAATTGCTAGAGCCTTATCTCCCAGGTTAGAATAGAACTATTTGAGGTTAAAGAAAAAAACAAAACAGTGGCATTTTTTCTGGAATCTGTTGTAGTATTTGTGCTCTTTAAAGTTGCCTTTGTCCACAAATATAAGTAAGTTATTAACTGAATTCTACTTTTCTATGAAAGTCAACCTTGTGAAATTCATGAGCTCAGGGAGCAAGCCATAATTTAGGTCAATGAATAATTAAAAGTAGAGAATGTGTGCGTGTCTGTGTGTGTGTATGCGTGTGTGTGTGTGTGTGTGTGTGTGTGTGTGTGTCTTAAGAGCTTGATGGTATAAATAGGTCATTCTCATTTCTAGTCATGGCATATTACTCTGACAGGAAGAATAGTGTTTATCACAAATGTGGTGAAGATTTGTAAGTCCCTAAACACCTGCAGCATTAGCTTTAAAAAAAAATCAGTGGTTTTTGTTCATTAATATGTATTTTTTTTAATATTCCATTACTAAAAACAAATGACTTTCACTGATTTGTTTAAGACCTGCAGACTGTGTTTTTATAAACCCTGGATTGCCCTTAGTTGTGTTTTCTGTTGCTTTGAACTATTCCTAAAGTATATGTCTTTCCTTTACAGCAATATAGGTGAACATGGAGGCCATTATCTTAAGTGAACTAACACAGAAACAGGAAACCAAACACTGCATGTTTTCACTTACATGTGGGAGTTAAATGAACATGAAAATGAAAATAATAGATAATAGGTACACCAAAAGAAGGGAGACAGGGAGGGTCAGCAAGGGTTCAGAAGCTGCCTACTGGGTACAATATTCACTATTTGGAAAATGGGGGCATGAGAAGCCCAATGCCCACCAGTATGCAATATGCCCATGTAACAAATGGGCATGTGTACCCCTGCATTTAAAATTTAAAAAATTAAATTAAAAAGGGGAAAAAAAGGCAAGTTAGAAAATAATTAAACAACTTTCTCATTGAGAAAACTAGAAATTTCCAGAGACCAGCTCCAGCCGGGTTCAGGGTACCCCAAAGGTGGAGACGGCATCAGCGATTGGGGGGAGAAGAAAGAGAGAAAGAGAGAGAAAGAAAGAAACTGGACTCCAGTCTAGTGCAGAAGAGATGTGTGTTATTGGGAATTACAATGGGTCCTTTATACACAAAATCAGATGTGGGAGAGGTGTCCCCCACCCACCAGAAACCTTAATCCATGAAAACTTAATCAATGATTGCCTTTAAACCCTTTTCATATGATAATCTTAAAATCCCATAACAAAGGATAACCTAATCCGTGACTGACATATTCTATAAAACTTTTTCATCCTAAACTGATTGATTTATGCCAAGTTAAACAATTTTATAGAAGCTTAAGTATTTACTTTACAAACAAAATTGGCCCATCCCAGAATGTTTGGAATGTGGCCCAGTCCAAAGTTCACAGTGGACTACCTGCAAGTAACCCAGCCACATTCTTTCAACATCATGGCTGTCTTCTAAAACTATATTCTATAATTTATACCTTATTCAACTTCAATAAATCCTAAGACCATGATCCAGAAGCCTGTGACCAATACTAAGGCTCTTAGATGTGACCTGAGTTTGAATTGTAAGTTGTGTGAAAGCCAAAACTGAAGTTTGTGGAAGAATGGGAACAATGAGCTTCTGAAGTTAGCTTGTGTTCATCCCGGTCTTAGAGTTTTTATGTTTTGAGCTCACAGGAGCTTAATCTGGTTAGTGCTGAGTAGAAAAGGGGAGGAAATGGGGTCAATAGCTCCTGAACGCATCCTTGTCGTCTCGGGGTCAATGGCCCTTCCTGATCCCTAACACTCAGTGAGCCTCCATGGCTGGCTCCTAACATCTCCCCCTTTTTTATTTTTATTTTTGCATGAAACTCCATATTGAGCTGACTCTTCTTTAGCACTCTGAAGATGATTGGGAGTAAACACAGAAACAAAAGAATCACTGCTCCACAAATGCCCACATTGATGAGTATAGACATTAATGTTTTTTGGTTAGCAAATTATGCCTGAATTTCTTGATGTAATTTAGTAAGGTCTATACTCAGGTCTGAATGGTTCCAAATTCCAAGTTACTTTGTCCCAAGTATGGACAGATTTAAACTCAGAGTGACATTAGAGAGCCAATTTCTTTTTTAAGGTCACAAGTTCTTGCCCTACTGCTAAAACTCCTTCCTCCAACGCACTAACCTTACTTTCTAACTTCTGGTCTATGATTTCCTGAATAGATATGGCAATAGAAACGTTTTTAGACAGCCAATCAGCAAATGTAGTTGTATGAACTTCCCTAGATAATGCTATAGCTTAAAAGTAGCTATTAAAGCTATAACTCTGAAAATTAAAAGTAGCCAAAAATCTTTTCTGTCTTTCTAAAAGAGCATTAGCCTCATACAATATCTGTAAACCATATGCATCATACCAACGAGATGACAATTATACAAGAATCATCAAATAAGATGACTGCTCAAGAATAACAAAGCCTTCGTAAAAGGCATTAAACAATTAGTTAAAAATACACCCAGTACAAGACACTTTATAGACATCGCTATGATACTCAATTTTAGCAACTTAGTACTTATTTCATACTAAAAACACATAAGAGAACTTCAAGCATCCCTAATGTGGTATTACTGAGTTTGTCCAACAGGCCTAGGCAGGCTGACTGGTTGAAGGGCTGCGAGGGCTCTCCACAAGTGAGGTTGAATGGCTTGTCTGGTACCCATTCATTGGAGTGCCTTCTAGTTGCAGCAAGCATAGAGTCATTAAAACCCCAGTCACTAATATATAGTCTTTCACCAGGTACAGTATAGTCCACCTTAGAGTTATAAGCACATTCTCTCTATTTCAGGAAGCCAGTATCTCGCTGGATGAGTGACCAGACCTTTTCCATATCATTGAAGGGTCAAGCAGGTACACTGAGAGGTGGTATCCATTAAACACAATTGAACAGTTAGAGTCACAGCTGTGATTGAGCAAAGACATACTAGGATACAGGCCAACACCCACTTCCTGCATCTCTGCAGTACAAATGGTGAAAGAGTTGCAGATCACCTTGTCCTGGGTTTGGCATTGGATACAGTCACACTTAAAGCAGTATTGGTCCCTCAGCTCCAAAGGTAAAATAGAAAGACTGGAGGCTGGGGTCAGGTGCCGTGGCCTTTGGTACCTACCCCTTCTCCGAAGGTAAAAGAGAAAGACTGAAAGTCAGAGCTAGGCACCACGGCCATAGATGCCTGCCCTTCCTTCCCAGATAAAGGTGAAGGGACTCACAGAACAGATTACAAGAAACAAGAGTAGTAGGGAAGGCAGGAATTGGAGTTGTAGGAGGAATAGGAGAGGACAAAGGAAGTGAAAACCCTTATTTTATTTACATTTTTCTCCAGTCTATTCCTTTGATTCAACAGGATTCATGCCACCCGTCTCAGTCTTTGGGTTAGCCAACACCAGACCGGTCTTTCCTCTCTACAACCTGAACAGGTCCTTTTATGCCCTGTCTGTTCCTTCCAAGTCCCTTTAAGGGATCGCATCCTATTTGTAGCGTTTGCTCTGACACCTTGTCATCTGGACTATACAGAAGTATGCCCATTTGAGCAAGTATATCACATCCCCAAAGTGTAATGGGGATGGAAGAAATGATGTAGGGACAGAAGGTTCCTGAAGTTTTGCTATCTGTCCAATTTAAGATTTGAGAACTTTTGGCTACAGAGGGCGCTCGACCAATACCAATGAGTCCTGATGGGGCTACTTGTGTTGACCAGGAAGACGGCCAGTCTTTCCCAGCAATACAAGAAACATCAGTCCCTGTATCTAGCAGACCTTTAATTTTAACTCCCTGAATATATAAATCTTTTAGAGGTCTGGAGTTAGTAATTTCCTTGGGTAAGATTAGTTGGCTGTCAACTGAATCATATATTCCTTTTCCTAACAACATATTGCTAGAAATATGAAACTGATTTGGATCCCTCTGCTGGTTAACAGCCCTCTGGATCCTTACCTGATCTTCAAATTCAGTTTTACGTAGTAAATAGGCTCCTCCTGACAAACAGCTTTTAGCAAGTTGTTACCAATCTTGTGGTGTCATCCACCGAGTGGCAAATTGTTCCATAATAGTAATAGTATAAGGAGCTATAGGACCATACCGAGTACAAGCCTCTTTAAGTTCCTTAATCAAATTATATGGTAGCAGCTCCCAACGAGGTGCCTCATTTACTGTGCCTTCTTCCATATAAATTACTGGAAAGCAAGAAGACAAGGTAAAATCTCCCTCTTTCTCAGCCTTTTTTCTGGATCCCTGCATACCTACATTTGCCAGAGACACATACCCCGGTGTGAATTTCTATGTTTTCACCTTATTTCTAGTAACGGGTATGGGAGGAGGTACCTTGGCAACTTTACCAGGATTTTTTCACTTATGATACCCAATTACTTCCTCCTCCAACTCTATTTCCTCCTTGGGGAAAAATTCATCATCTAAAGGAGGTGCTGAGGCTACGGCCAGCAGGGGAATGTCTTTATTTTTGACCTGAATTTTAGAGAAATCATGCTGTGGATTTAAAGCATCTCGGATAATATTCCATAAAGCTAGGGCATACAAAATGCAAAAGGCAAGCCAATTGGTTCCTCTATTGGACAATATGTTCAAAATACTAGTAGACATGTTCCTTTCTTTAGATTCACTCTGGCCCATGATTCTATCATGGCTCTTAAACTGCTCACCCTTCCTTGCTCTGCCTGTCTCTACAGAGGGGTCTGCGGCACCCTGGGTGAGGTCCTATCCATCCCGAAAAAGAAAAAGAAAGCTTACCTTGAGGTCCCACATTCAGGCACCACTTGCTGGAGACCAGCTCCAGCTGGGTTCAGGGTACCCGGCGATTGGGGGGGAGAAGAAAGAGAGAGAGAGAAATACCGAAACTAGACTCCAGTCTAGTGCAGAAGAGATGTGTGTTATTGGGAATTACAATGGGTTTTTTATACACAAAGTCAGATGTGGGAGGGGTGTCCCCCACCCACCAGAACCCTTAATCCGTGAAAACTTAATCAATGATTGCCTTTAAACCCTTTTCATATGATAATCTTAAAATCCCATAACAAAGGATAACCTAATCCGTG
>NW_007260549.1:516058-585603 GCF_000164805.1 Carlito syrichta | reverse complement strand
GGGCACTGGCTTTTCTATCCTGTCTGTCCCTTTGCTCCTAGCCTCATACCCTTCTCCTTCAAGTATCACTACGAGCAGAGGGACAGGTAGGATAGGAGAACTAGCTGCCAGGTTGGCCAGTTCAGTGGAGCTAGGAGAAGCTGAGACCTACAAACTTCAAATGACTGGAGTCAGGGAGTCTGTAGTCTTTCTAGTAGGTGAGATAAAGAAGAAAAAAAAAGATTAGGTGGCTTGCCATTTGCCATGATATCTGTGTTATGCTCCAAAGCCTCCATCTTATCCTCCAAGTGTTTGCTATTTCTTTTATGCCCGTTGTTCTTCCCTGAAGTGCCTAGATCTTTCTGAATATCTATTGAGGGATATTGGGCTTGTGGCAGCAGCCCACCTCTATCCCAGAACAGTTGTAGTGGAGGTGGCAGCAGCAGTAGCAGTGGAATCGACCTTGTCTGCCGGAGACCAGCTCCAGCCAGGTTCAGGGTACCTCAAAGGTGGAGACGGCGTCGGCGATTGGGGAAAAGAAAAAAGAGAGAGAGAGAAAGAAAGAAAGAGACTGGACTCCAGTCTAGTGCAGAAGCAATGTGTGTTATTGGGAATTACAACGGGTCTTTTATACACAAAGTCAGATGTGGGAGGGGTGTCCCCAACCACCAGAAACTTAATCCATGAAAACTTAATCAATGATTGCCTTTAAACCCTTTCATATGATAATCTTAAATCCCATAACAAAGGATAACTAATCCGTGACAGACATATTCTATAAACCTTTTTCATCCTAAACTGATTGATTTATGCCAAGCTAAACAATTCTATAGAAGCTTAAGTATTTACAAACAAAAGTGGCCCATCCCAGAATGTTTGGAATGTGGCCCAGTCCAAAGTTCACAGTGGACTACCTGCAAGTAACCCAGCCACATTCTTTCAACATCATGGCTGCCTTCTAAAACTATATTCTACAATTTACACCTTATTCAACTTCAATAAATCCTAAGACCATGATCCAGAAGCCTGTGACCAATACTAAGGCTCTTAGATGTGACCTGAGTTTGAATTGTAAGTTGTGTGAAAGCCAAAACTGCAGTTTGTGGAAGAACGGGAGCAATGTGCTTCTAAAGTTAGCTTGTGTTCGTCCAGGTCTCAGAGTTTTTATGTTTTGAGCTCACAGGAGCTTAATCTGGTTAGTGTTGAGTAGAAAGGGGGAGGAAATGGGGTCAAATAGCTCCTGAACGCATCCTAGTGGTCTCAGGATCAACGGCCCTTCCTGATCCCTAACACTCAGTGGGCCTCCATGGCTGGCTCCCAACAAGAATTGAGTAGGTAGGGCAGTTACTAGCAATATCTGCTTAGAATCATCAGAATGCTAAAAGTTGTGAAGAATTTCTTGCTTAATATCCAAGAAGAGATGACAAATCTACAGAAATGAGTTGCTTTTCCCCTGGAACCTTTACAGATCCCAGAAATGTGGCTGAAAGACTGAACAGTTCTTTTGAAATCCTTTCAGGGCTTGCAGCCACAAGTTAGAAAACAATGTTCATAGGATTGTAACCCTGGTATAATCCCCCTATCTTTGAATTGGGACACAGTTTGACTTCACTCAGAAGCAAAGGTGAATTGGAACCAAATCAGTCCTCATACTGACCAGGCCATAACCCAGTGTCTTGTCATTTATATGGCCCAGGAAATATTTGTCGCTCAAATTATATTAAGGTATTCTGGATAGCAACTTCTCCCAGGTGCCACACGAGGGGAAACCAATATCGTGAACCTCAAATTATACTTACAAATAAATTATTGATGTAGTGTCATGTATCAAATCAACAACCAACAAATGAGGCAAAGAAATATAGATCAGAACCACTAGAAGTAAAGAGAAATTGAGAGTTCCATAGGGGCTCTTAATATTGAAACTATCAAATGTAGACTTAAAAAAATGCTTACTGTACTTCATGCCATTTTAGAAGCACACAAAATTAATAATTTGGATGAATAATTAGAAATAATAGGATATTAGACAGAGGACAAATAAATATGAATTATAGGGCTATAAATTTTAAGAAACAGTATAGAAAAACATACAGATAGTTTTAACAGAAGATTAAAGCAGCTACCACCTGTTTTTAATCTTTCATATCTAGGCAGCATGCAGAAGCATACTATGTAAGTCTATGCCCTTTCTGAAGCTTTAGGTCTGTTTATCACTTATAGAACCTCAGAGTCATTTTGAGACTACATTTGAGGAAATGCTACTTCCTTCTAGAAGTCTCCCTTAAATCCACATCTCATAATGTCAGTGGTGCACCTTTTTAGAACTTTATATTTGATCTTCATATTATAGCTATTTACTCTTCATGAATCAATCATTTCTTCAGTAAGTCATACAAGAATTTTTAATTTTCACGGACATTATTAGGTACTCAAAAGAAAAAACAAAAAAATAATGAATGGCATTGATCTTGCAAAAAAAGTTTGGGTCATCTTAGTAGGCTCTCTTTGATTACTATTACAAGGAGTTGTTTAAATAAAGACTGCATCTTTTTGTGAGTAGAAAATTGATATTTTTGTTTTTGTTTTATTTCAGATATAGTACATATCATGTAGTTCCAACTATGGATCAACTGAGTGAACCATCTGTGAATAACTTATGTCAATGTACCTAGATTAAAGGACCAGATTATGAGAACTTAATCTCTTGAAAATAATATTTGCAGTTTTTCATATTCAAAGTAATCGAAAATTACTCCTGTTAATGGTAGAGGTACAATGAAAGCCAAATCTCCTATAGGGATTCTTTTTGTAAATGAATAAAAGCAATTTGAAAACTACATTGACTGTTGGTTATAAAATGTGCTTAGTCTTTGAAGCTTTATGCATATTTTTTAAATTTATAAGTTAATTTGTCCAGTATCTGAGATAAATAATTGTGATTATATTACCTATTACTTTAATTCTAAATGCTTAATTAGTATTTATTTTTTCCAGAATATTAATGCATGTTCACAGTGGGGAGAAATGGAAACTACTCAAAAGCAAATGGAGGCTAATATAAAAGTACAGGCTATCCCACCAATCAGAGATACATCTAATATTTTTTCTATAAATATATGTGTGAGTGTATTTATAAAAATGGGATTTTATTGCAAAGGAGATAATACCTGATAGAGTAGCCAGTGAGATTAAATGAGAGCCTGTTGCATAGTGCCTGGTACACCAAGGTAGTTATTATAAGATAGTGTTTACAGTTTTAAAACTGACTTGTGTCACTAGAGTGCATACAAGTCCTGGCAATTAAGTTTGCGAACTCATCCTGGAAAAAGGACCACATATCTCATTACTGAATATCACAATGATCACCTTTGAAGTACCCCCCACCTTGGGAAGTTATGTATTTATGCCAGTGCCTAGTCCAACTATCAAAGCAATTTTGGAACTCTTGTTTTGGGAATGGCCCTTAGAGCTGTCATCATATTACCCTTGATGCCCTGAATGTCAAAGAAATGTCTTCCTTTCAATATTTCCTTTATCTTCAGGCAAATAAAAAAGTCACTGGGGGGCAAATCAGGTGAATAGGAAGGGTGTTCCAATAGTTATTTGTTTACTGACTAAAACTCCCTCACAGACAGTGCTGTGTGAGCTGGTGCTTTGTCATGATGCAAGAGCTTCTTTAGGACTATTTTTGCACACACCTTTTTCATGCCAAGATGCTCAGTTCAGACTGTCCTGTTTCTCTAATGATGTTTATTTGGTCTGCTATGCTTTTCGCAGCCAGCTGACAATTTTGATCCACAATTAAAATAATATTTGCAAAGTTTTCATCAGTTCTGGTTGTTACCAGTTGTCCTGACCTCTTTTCGTCAGCGATGCTTTCTCTCCCTTCAGAAAAATGTTTAATCCATTTGTACCGTGCCATTCTCTTCATGACATTATCTCCACAAACTTGTACTAACATGTTCCTAATTTCACTTTCATTCTTGCCAGGTTGAACAAAAATGTAATGTTTCTTCTTTGCTCTAATTGAAGCCCTGATATTCTCGTGATGGTACACAAAAACATGTAACCACAATAATGAATGCCACTCAGAAAGACACTGCCACATGTCAACAGAAACACAGCTGTGAGACACTGATATACTAAGGTTATGAAACCTTGCCAAGTTATTTGTACAGTGCTGCCAATGTAAGTGCATGGTGGCAAGTTCACAAATTTAATTGTCAGACCTAGCATAATGAACATTTGTTGTGAATAGATAGCTATTTACAACTCTTATTTCTTCAAACGTATTGAACCATATTTAGTTGTGTGGAAAATATAATTTTTTTCCATTACTGATAGCAAATTATTTTTATTTTTAGTATAATAGGAAAAATGAGACAAATATTATTGCTACTGATCTTTAAAAAAGTTTAGTGAGAGTTTCTCTAGTTATTTTTTAGCATGATGACATGTATGTTAGATATATTAAATCTACTTTTTCATTTTTTGAGTTGAGGTCTTATTCTGTTGCCTAGGCTGGAGTGCAGGGAAATGATCATGGTTTACTCTCACCTCCATCTTCTGGGCTCAGGTGATTCTTTCACCTCAGTCTCCCAAGTAGCTTGAACTACAGGTGTGTGGCACCATGCCCAGATCATTTTTAATTTTTGTAGAAACAAGGTCTTGCTATGTTACTAAGGCTGGTTTTGACCTGGTCTCAAGCAGTCTGCCCACCTCAGTCTCCCAAAGTGTTGGGATTACAGGCATGTACCACTGTGCCTGGTCTGAGTCTAGTTTAATTTGAAATTTTCTATTTTTTCACATAAATGCAATTTTTTCCCTCTTGCTAACCTTTGTGTTTGTACATCATATATTTTACATATTTTGTAGATCCTATAATACATTATATATTATATACCAGTTATAAATTTGTTGCCTATCAGCTCCACATCTGTTCCACATTGCCCTGATGGTGGTACTAGAACTTGGATAGTTCTCCTTTGCCAGTTGGCTCAATAGTAGACTTTGTAGTCGGGGGGTGGCGGTTGGTGGGATACCACAGGGCAAGGAAAGAAGCTCATCTTCCTCGTTCTACTGTGCTTTTCTTTCTGCTTCCTATGGCAATGCTTCTGGTAACATATGGGACAATGTCAAGTGGCTCTCAAGCTTCAGATTGTCTCCAGAAAGCAACTTCCTCTCAGCCATCCCACACTACTGGCTGTGGAACATTTCTGTCCTGTGGCACCCAGTGCATTTCTTTACACTCCAGTAGATCACAGACTTTATCCTCTTCAACAAAACCTGATGGCAGTGTTGGGAAGCAAGTGGTCTCCCAAGTTCACTTCATCTTTGAGTACTCTTCCTTAGACAGAGGATTCTCTCTTTTGCTATTCCTATTTGTTTATTAGGCTCTTAAATTCTTTTGTTAACCATCTTTTACTAATTACGAATTCTTTTATCAAAATCTTTTTGCTCAGTTTATTAATGTGTTTTCTGTTTTCCAAACAGAATATAATATATATTTTAACTTTAAATTGCTAATATTCATTTTAATTTACTTATACATTTGCTATTTGGTAATTTCATTTCAGTCTAAAGCTTTGCGTTTCCATATGAGGTCCTGTTTCCTCATTGTGATTAAATCTGTTTGGTATTTCTTGGAGTACAAGTCTGAAGGATGTTTGTTTTGTTCTTAAATTTTTATTTTGTTTTCATCTTAAAGACATATTTTCAGTGGATATACACTTCACATTAGTAGCATATCTTTCTTTTCAGCACTTTAAATGTTTCAGCCTATTATTTTCCAGCTTCCAAAATTTGGTTGATATTTGTCTCATCAGTATGTAGCTCCAGTGAAATACAACCTTCTGGATCTGTCAGTTTACAGAATTTTATCTTTGCATTTGATTTTTAGCAGTTTATGAATTACCTATGAGTAGTTTTCTATGTATTTGCCCTATGAAGTTCACTAAGATCCTTCAGTCTGTGGGTTGATACTCTTCATTGGATTACTACTTCAAATATTTATTTTTCTGTGTCATTTTCTTTCTTCTGTCAGTCTGAGTCTAATTAACGTTCCTTTAACCATTTGATTGAGTTCCACTTACTCTTCTCACCTATTTTATTTTTCTCTTCATTTTTATCTCTGTGTTTTAGTTGGATAATTTCTCTTGCCATCCTTTTAGTTCACTCACCCTTTTCTTTCCTGGGTGCAGTCTGTTGCTAAACCTGTCTAAGGAGATCCGTATCACCAAACTAGAAAGGATGTTTTCCGTTTTTTATATTATTAAGATACAATCTGCATAGGTGTACATATGGTATTTGTCAATGACTATTGGTGAAAGTAAATGTCTGGGTACCAACAACACCAAAATATAGATCATTGATTCTTATCATCTCAGAAATTCCCTTCATGCCTACTTGTAATCAATTCATATACCTCATAAGTAAGTATTCTTCTTATTTCTGTATCATAGTTTAACTCTTTCTGTTCTTAAACTTTATATAAATAAAATCACTTGGTATGTACTCTTTTATGTCTACATTATTTTATTTAATATGTTGTTTTGAGATTTACTCATGTAGTTCAAGCAGTGATAATTTATTATTATTATTGCAATGACTACTGCTGCAGATACTACCATAAAGTGATATTCTATTGTATAAATATATCCCAAACTGTTTACCCATTCTTTTGTAGATGGACATTTTGATTGTTTCCAGTTTGGAGATGTTGTGAATAAACCTGCTGTTCAAATATTCTTGATATATATATATATATATTTTTAACTTGGGAAAATAGCTAGGGATGGAGTAACTGGATCATATGGTAGGTTTAAGTTTACAAGAAACATTAGGTTTTTGGAAATGGTTGAACCCTTTTATACTTCTACAGCAATTGCTGAGTGTTTCAGTGGCTCTACATTTTCAACATTTGGTGTTGCCAATGATTTTCTTTCTTTCTTTCTTTCTTTCTTTCTTTCTTTCTTTCTTTCTTTCTTTCTTTCTTTCTTTCCTTCCTTCGTTCCTTCCTCCTTCCTTCCTTCCTTCCTTCCTTCCTTCCTTCCTTCCTTCCTTCCTTCTTTCCTTCCTTCCTTCCTTCCTTTTCTTTGTTTTTCTTAAGTCATTCTGGGAGTGTGTAGTAGTACCTCATTGTTATTTTAATTTATATTTCCCTGATAACTAAGTTACTGAGCAACTTATGTGTGATGATTGGCCAATCATATATCTTCCTTTTAAAAGTTCCTAAAGAAAGTTGTCCATTTTTATTGCATTACCTTTTTTGTTACTTCTTATTCGGGGTTGTGTACATGGTCTAAGTATAAGTCCTTCTTCAGATATGCATATTGCAAATATTTCCCCTCAGTGTTTGACTTGTCTTATTTTTTAAATGGTATCTGTTATGAGAAGTGTTTCATTTTGATAAAGTTCAGTTGATCCATTTTTTTTATAGAATCTATACTTCTATGTTATCTTCTAAAAGCTTTATGGTTTTTGCTTTTATATTTAGGTCTATGATCTATTTCAAATTAAAATTTTTGATATGGTGTATATGTCAAAATTTTTGCCTTGTTTTGATTTTGGAAAGGATTTATCTAGTTTTTCTAAAACATTTTTCCCCCATATACTTCTTTGCTCTATTTATTGCCTTGGCCCTTTGATGAAAGTCAATTAAAAAAATGCGTCTATTTCTGGAATCTATTCTGATCTATTGATCTATTTTATTTTTCAAAAAATTTGGGGTACAATTCAGGGTCATGTATACAAAGGGTCATGATGCAGGTACCCTTGTTTATGAGGTGTGTCCCCTCCTCATCCCCTGGCAGTTTCCCAACTATTGCCAATCCCTTTCTTATAGTATTATGATAATTGTTCAAGGTTCACTTATGAGTGAGAACACGTGGTACTAGTTCTTTGTTTCTGTTATAGATCACTCAGTATTATAGACTTTAAGTCCATCCAAGTTGCTGCGAAGTTCATAATTTTGTCCTTTTTTATGGCTGTGTAATATTTCATTGTATATATGTACCATTGATCTATTTATCTACCAATACACATGTTGAATTTTTTATCTGTATTACATCATTTAGAGAGAATTAACAACTTAACAATATTGAGTCTTCTAATAAACATAATATATATAAACTTAAGATGTGGCTCAGGTGTTATTTTATCTAAAATTAATTCCTGTTGGCTTAGGTGATCTTCCTTTGTGCCCTCATATATGGAAATCACATATTTACACAATTTTTTTACTTTATGCAAGTATGTTATACTTAGTCATGGATCATAAATTATTGATTTCTATAGCTTTACTTTCTAGCAGAAAGAAGCTAAGCCAAAAAAAAAAAGAGTATTCTTTATAAAATTGTTAATATTAAATTGTTTTGTTAAGGTGATATTTTTGAAGTAATCAAATTAGTTTCTATAATCTTGGCACACACAAAATGTTTATTATTTAATTGTGATAACAATTTATCTATAATGCTGGTATAAAGAAAAGTTTAATTTTACAGCTATTTTAAATTTTAAGACCCAGAATTATTTTTTTGACTGAAAATACATGAATCTAAGCTTGCAAACATGTGATAGGTAGCATTACTAACTCTGTTTGAACATTATTTTTTCCACATCTCTAAACAAATTGAATTGCAAGAGTATCACTCTAACTTTGCTTCCATTTTTTGTTGTTTTCCTTGAAGTTTATAAATCGGTTATAGCTATTATTAGGGATATGTATATTTGCATATACTTTTATTCTTTTTCAAAATGTTGACTATGGATATAGGTATGTTTTGAATGTTTGAAATATTTATCAATTTCTTTAGAAGAATTCTCCGTGCAAATGGGTCCAGCTATTGTTGCTCATAATATAATTTAGATAATATGTAGGAAATGGTAAAGGTCAGTGACAATATTGATTTCAAATTTTGACTTCTTTCTCACACAGGACATTTTAGAAATAACAATTTCATCTGATTTTGAATGATTTTGATGTCTGTTAGTCATGCCCTTCTAAGAATTGTTCATCCATGTTTTCTGTTCATTTTCCTTTAAGTTCATGCTATTTTTCTAGTTGATTTGCAAAAGTACTTGAATTGCAGATATTAATTCTCTGCCAGCTTTTGTCTCTGAATAATATGTTACTCACATATTAACATTATTCATGGTAGCTACTATTGAACATTGAAGATTAGATATGCTGTTCAACTTTATCTATTGTTCATAAATTTGGTGTCTTATTCAGAAGTTGATTTTTAATTAAATTTGATGGTTTATTTATCTAGACTTCACCATTGTGTGTAACTGCATTGTGTCTTAATTTTCTCCAACTAGTAAATCATTTTATCAATATTTTCTATTTAGATTATTCATACTTTTCACTCTGTTTTATTGTGCCACCTTAATCATATGCCAAGTGCCACATATATATGTGTTTGTTGTTTACTAGTTCATCTTCTTCCAGCATAAATGTTTATTTCTGAACCAATTTTACAATATCTTAAATTCTATATATTTGAAGCATGTGTTCATGTGTGGAAGTCTGATTTTAAAGTTAGCTATGATTTTTTTAAAAACACAGATTTAGCTAGTTTTAACATTCTTACAAAGATGGGGCCATTGCATTGCAGAGCTCCAGGAGTTGTTTTTTACATAAAGTACAAAGGATAGTTTCCTGTATTACAATATAATATTCCATGTCAATATTGCTCACTGGATTTTTTTACATAAAGTACAAAGGATAGTTTCCTGTATTACAATATAATATTCCATGTCAATATTGCTCACTGGAGTTGGACAACACAATAGCTTTGCAGTTTAGAATTTTAGTTCTGAATATTATGAATGTTTGTATGTTTGTTGTGTATATGAATATAAATGCTTACATGTATGTATGGTTCTGTTTACTTGTTTATAGCGATTATTATATAAATGCAAGCTCTGGAGACAAATTGCTTGGATTCAAATGCTGGGATTTTTATTTTCTATGTGTATGAAATTTATTTTCTCATATTTTATAGCCCATAAATAGAGACAATGATAAGACCAACTTCAGAAAGTTTATGTGTTAGATACTATTAATACCATTTATTAACATCTTAAATTCTCTCTATTGATATGAAACTTAAGAAGACTGTGTGCTTGAGACTATCTCATCCGGATTTTGCACATTTAAGTGGAGGTTTAACTAAATATGTAACTATATATTTTGAAGTTCTTTTTCTTTAAGATGTTGAAAATATTGCTACTCTACTACTCTGTGCATCACCTGCAGGTGTTGAGAGCATAATGACTGTTTTTCAGTTTATTGTAGATTATCTTTTTTCTTTTTCCTCCCTGATTGTCTTAAAATTGTCTTTTTCTTGGTAACGTTTGCATTTTACTACATTTCTAGGTAGCAGTCATTTTCATTATCTATCCTGTTTGGCCTGCCACAAATCCTTTTTATAGGAATTCTGATCATTTTATTTAATTCTGAATACTGCCTTATGAATTCATTACATTATTTTATTTTATTTTTTAACTCTTTTTGGATTTTTAGGACATGCAACTTAACCCTTCCATTTTTTTCTCCATTCTTTATTAACACTCTCTCTCTTTCTGTGTCTTCTGAACAGGCTCCTTTATCTTATTTTCCATTTATCTGACTAGTTCTTCTGCTATATCTCTTTGAACCATATATTGAGTTTTTTCCTTTTTTTAATTTTTTAAGTTTTTAATTTTTTTGAGTTGGAGTCTCACTCTGTTGCCCAGACTGGAGTGCAGTGGCCGCTCCCGGCCACCGCAGTCTCGCCTGCTGGGCTCTGGCGATCCTTCCGCCTCAGCCTTCTGAGTAGCCGGAACTACAGGCGTGCGCTACCACGCAGGGCTGATTTTTTGATTTATTGTAGAGATGAGGTCTCGCTGCCCAGGTGGGTCTTGAACCCGTGGGTTCAGGCAATCCACTCACCTCAGCCTCCCAAAGGCGCAGGATTACAGACTGAGCCCCCGAGCCCGGTTGAGTTTTCTCCTTTTTATTCTTTCTTTATTACTGTTATTTTAAAATGTGGGGTGCAGTTCAGGATTAGATATACAAGTGGTCATCATACAAGTAAGGTTTGCACTTTTCTTTGGTCCTCACTTCACCTGATTTGGGATCAGATACCCTTATTGATGTTATGTGCTCCTCCATGAGTTCTCTTTTTTTAACTGTAATGTTTTCACACACAGAATTCCTGGTTGTCATGGTTGTTATATTTTATTATTATTTTTTATGTGAAGTGAAAAGAATAGTTTTCTGTATTACAGTGTAATATTCCACATTCATTTTGCTCACTGGAGTTGGACAACACAATAGCTCTGGAGTTTAGAATTTTAGTTCTGAACTATTATGAATATGTTTGTATGTTTGTTGTGTGTATGAGTATAAATGAGTAGGTGTATGTATGTGTGTCTGTTTACTTGTTTGTAGTAATTATTATATAAATGCAAGCTCTGGAGTCAAACTTATTGTTTCTGTTGCAGGTGTACAATGTTTCCCTTTGCATTTTTGAAGGCATTTAACATATTCATTTAAAACTTAATCTATAGTTTTGCAACTTGTTTTCTTCAGCCTATAGGTTTGTAGTTTGTTGTCTTTGTCTTACATTTGTTGAGCTCTTAATATGTCTTTTTACTTTTCTTTGTGAGTTAACATTACCCTTGGAAGTCAGTTTCCTTTACTGGATTGTGTACTTGGGGATGGGACAATAATTCATGTCCCGGCCTTTGTATTTCTTTTTTTTTATTTCAAAAATAAATTTAATCAAGAATATTTCTTGCAAAAGATATGTACTATAATTTATCTCATGAATTTGTTCTCATCTAATTATTAATTTATAATTCTTATAAGAATTTCATGAGGAAATTGTATTCTGTGTACCTACTATATATTATTGAAATACTTTACAACAAGCCAAAGGAATTCCCAAACTGTAGATTATTAGACAATATTTTCAGGATCAGCAAGTTAATGTTGCTGTCTTCCCCTTCTGGAAATTTACCTTGAATTAGGTTATTCATAGCTATTCAGAATAAGATGAATCCTAAATGAAAATAAATGCATTGAATCAGAAAGAACATAGGATATTTTGCTGAACTCAAAGATGAGATATAATCACCATTACATAATTTTCCTTTTGAGAAAAGGAAAACTTCATATTTTGAATAAACACCAAAAATTATTATTATTTTATTTATTTATTTATTTATTATAGAGATGTGGGGTACAATTCAGGGTTAGGTATATAGACATTAATCATGCAGGTACTCTTGTTGATGAGATATTCCCCTCCCTCCCCTAGCAGTTTCCCTCAATTGCCAATCCCACCCCATCTCCCCTGCCTGTTTTCCACTACTGCCAATCACTTTCTTATAGCATTATAACTGTTCAAGGTCCATTTATGAGTGAGAACATATGGAACTCAGTTCTTTGTTTCTGTGGTTAATCACTGAGTATGATTGACTCCAAATCCATCCAAGTTGCTGCAAAGTCCATATATTTGTCCTTCTTTATGACTGCATAATATTGCATTGTGCATGTGTACCACATTTTTAAAATCCAGTCCAGCTTTTATGGACAACATGGTCGGTTCCATGTTTTTGCTATTGTGAACAGAGCTGCAACAAACATATGTGTGCAGGTATCTTTGTCATAGAATGATTTGAGTTCCTCGGGTATATTCCCGATAGGGAAATTGCTGGGTCATATGGAAGGCATATTTCTAGTTCTTTCAGAAATTGCCACACTATCTTCCAAAGAGTTTGCACTAGTCTGCATTCCCACTAGCAGTGTAGAAGCATTCCTTTTTCTCCACATCCTTGCCAGCATCTGTCCTTGTTTGTTTTATTAATAATGGCCATTCTTACAGGTGTTAGGTGGTATCTTTTTTTTTTTTTTTCTTTTTTGAGTTGGAGTCTCAATCTGTCGCCCAGACTGGAGTACAGTGGCCACTCCTGGCCACCGCAGCCTCGACCTGCTGGGCTCTGGTGATCCTTCTGCCTCAACTTTCCAAGTAGCTAGAACTACAGGCGTATGCTACCAGTCCCGACTAGGTGGTATCTTAATGTGGTTTTGATTTGCATTTCGCTGATGATGAGTGAGGCTGAGCACTTTTTCATGTGTCTGTTGACTGATCATATATCTTCTTTTGAGAAGTGTCTATTCATGTCTTTTGTCCACTTTTTAAAGGGGTTGCTTTTTTTTTTTTTTTTCCTTCTTTTGGCGCGTTTGAGTTCTGTGTAGATCCTAGATGTTAGGCCTTTGTCAGATATACAGTTGACAAATATTTTTTCCCCATTCTGTGGGTTGTCTCCCTGCTCTCTTGATGGTTTCTTTTGCTTTGCAGAAACTCATTAAAATGATGAGGTCCCACTTGTCTATCTTATTTCTTAAGGTATTGGCCTTTAGGGTTCTGAATAGGAATTGATGGCCAGTTCCAATTTCCATAAGGGTGCCTTCTGCGTTTTCTAAGATTCTTATAGTTTGAGGTTATATGTTTAGATCTTTGATCTATTTAGAGTTAATTTTTGTATATGATGATAGGTAGGGGTCCTGTTTCAGTCTTCTGCCTGTGGTCAGCCAGTATTCCCAGCACCATTAACTGAATAGGTTATCCTCTCCCCAGTAGTTTTTGTTGGAGGCTTTGTCAAAGATGAGTTGGTTGAGGAATTGAGGCTTTGCTTCTGGAATCTCTATCCTGTTCCATTGGTCTATGTGCCTGTTTTTATACCAATAACAAGCTGTTTTGATTACTGTAGCTTTAGAGTTTTAAGTCTGGAAGTGTGACTTTGTATCTCTTGCTAAGGATTGTTTTGTCTATTCATGGTCATTTATGTTTCCATATGAATTTCTGTGTTGTCATTTCCAGATCTAAGAAGAATAATGTTGGTGACAATGAGTATTGCATTAAATCTGTAGATTGCCTTTGGTAGGACGGACATCTTAACAATGCTGATTCTTCCTATCCATTAGCATGGTATATGTTTCCATTTGTTTGTATCTTCTTGGATTTCTTTGAACAGTGGTTTGTAATTTTCATTGTCTTTCACTTCTCTGTTTAGGAAGATGCTGAGTTATTTCATTTTTTGTATGGCTATTGTGAATGGGATTGTGCTTTTTATGTGGGTCTCTGCCTGCTTGCTGTTGTCATATAGGAATGCAACTGACTTTTGCACATTTATTTTGTAACCTGAGACTTTGCCAAAGTCCTTTATCAGTGTCAGCAGGTTTTTGACAGATTCTCTTGAATTTTCAAGGTATAGGACCATATCATCAGCAAAGAGGGATAACTTGACTTCCTTTTTTCCTATCTGGATACCCCTGATTTCTTTCTCCCGTCTAATTGCCTGGGCTAGGACTTCCAACAGAATATTGAACAAGAGGAGTGAGAGTGGGCAGACTTGTCTTGTTCCAGTTTTCAGGGGAAATGATTCTAGTTTCTGCAATATGTTAGCTGTGGTTTTTGTCATAGATGGCACTTGCTATTTTGAGGTATGTTCCTTCTATGCCTAGGTGTTTGAGGGTTTTTATCAAGAAGGATTGCTGAATTTTGAGCTAATCACGTGGTTCTTGTTTTTACATCTGTTGATGTATTTAATTACATTTATTGTCTTGCGAATGGTGAACCAGCACTGCATCCTGGGGATGAAGCCTACTTGGTCATGGTGGATGATTTTTGAGATGTGGTTTTAGATTCGATTTGCCAGAATTTTGTTGAGGAATTTTGCATCTATGTTCATAAGGGATATTGACCTGTAGTTCTCTTTCTTTGTTGCATCTTTACCCGGTTTGAATATCAGTGTAATACTAGCTATGTAAAATGATTTGGGGAGAATTCCATCTTTCTCAATTGCCTGGAATACTTTCAATAGAATTGGTATCAGCTCCTCCTTGTACGTTATGTAGAATTCTGCTGGAAAGCCATCCAGTCCAGGGCTTTTTATTGTAGGCAACTTTTGTATAACACAGTCAATTTCCTGGGATGTTACTGGTCTATTTAGTGGTCTCAATGTCTTCTTGCTTCAACCTGGGGAAATTGTGTGATGTCAGAAAGTCCTCCACTTCGTTTAGGTTATCAAGTTTGTTTCCATATAGGTGTACATAGTAATCTGTGACAATCTTTTGTATTTCTTCAGGGTCAGTTGTGATTTGATCTTTTGTATTTCTGATTGTGTTTATTTGGACTTTTTCTCTCTTTTTCTTGGTCAATCTGGCTAGGGGCCCATCAATCTTATTAATTCTTTCAAAGAACCAGCTTTTTGTTTTGCTTATATTTCTATGATATTTTTGTCTTCTAGGTCCTGTATTTGTGCTCTTATTTTTGTGATTTGGATTCTTCTGCTAAAGTTGGGGATTGGTAGTCTTCTCTTTCCAGCTCCCTTATATGGTTTGTTAGGCTCTCCACTTATGATCTTTCCATTTTCTTGATGTGTGCTTGTAGAGATATAAATTCCCCTCTGAGAACTGATTTCATGGCATCCCAGAGGTTTTGGTAAGATGTTTCTTCATTTTCATTTGTTTCCAGGAATTTTTCAATTTCTTCTTTGATTTCAGTGTTGACCCAGTCATGGTTCAGCATCATGCTGTTTAGTGCCCATGTCTTTGCAGGTTTTGGGGAAATTTTTTTGGTGTTGATATTTATTTTTATTCCACTGTGGTCTGAAAAGTTTCATGCAGGATATCAATCTTATGAAATTTGTTTATGCTTGATTTATGGCCAATGATGTGGTCAGTCTTGGAGTATGTTCCATGTAGTGGTGAGTAGAATGTAAATTCTGTGGTCTTTGGGTGGAGTGTTCTGTAAGAATCAATTAAGTCCCTTTGTTCAAGAGTCTCATTGAAGTTCTGGATGTCCTTGCTGATATTTTGTCTTGATGATCTGCCCTGGGTTGTGAGTGGGGTACTAAAGTTCCTGCTATGATAATGTTAGAGTCAATCTCTTTTGAAATTTGCCTAAAAGCTGCTTTACGAACATTGGTGCTCCTATATTAGGTGCATATATGTTTAGGATGGATATTTCTTGTGGATGGATTGAAACTTTTATCATTATATAGTGACCTCCTTCATCTTTTTTGATTTTTTGAGACCTTAAAAGGTATTTTATCTGAGATTAAGATTGCAACTCCAGCTTTCTTTTGTGTTCTGTTCCCCTGAAAATTTGTTTCCCATCCCCTTACTTTGAGTCTGTGAGTGTATTTTCTGGTGAGATGAGTCTCTTGGAGACAATATATTGTCGCCTCATGATATTTTATCCATTTTGCCATCCTGTGTCTTTTCTGTGGTATTTAGTCCATTCACATTCAGGCTAATTACTGAAATCTGAGGATTTATTTTTATCATGATGTTCTTATAGAGTTATTGTTGTACTTGTTTGTCTTTTGTCTTTCTTTTGGTTTTTTTGGGTTGGTTCATGTGTGTTTTCAATCTTTTTCCTGCACTCTTGTGAAGAACATTGTTGTTCTTTTTCCCTTTTCTTCTGTGTTTAATACTTTCTTAAGAGTTTCTTGTAGGGTTAGTCTGGAGGCAACATAAGTTCTTAGGGATTAGATGTCTGGGAAAGATTTTAATTCTCCCTCACTGATGAAGCTTAGCTTGGCTGGGTAGGTTATTCTTGGTTAAAATTGCTTATCTTTGAGAACTTTGAATATTGGACTCCAAGCTCTCCTAGCCTGGAGGGTTTCTGTAGTTAAATCGGCTGCTATTCTGATTGATCTTCCCTGGTAGGTAGTCTGATCTTTTTCTCTTGCTGCTTTTAGGACTTTTTCTTTTACACCTACTTTGTTCAGGCGGATTATTATGTGCCTAGGAGTTGGTCTTCTCATTTGCTATCTTGCTGGGGTTCTTTGAATTTCTTGTGCTTGAATTTTCACATCATTAATGAAGTGAGGGAAGTTTTCTCAAATAATTCCTTGGAATGTCTGTTCCAAGGTGGTCTCTGTCTCTTTCTTTCTCAGGAAGGCCAATTACTTCATTTTCTTGAAGTAATCGCTCATCTCTTAAGGATTTTCTTCTGTCTTATTAAGTTTCTTTTTGATGTTTTTGACAGTTTAGTTTAGTTCTATATTTTGGTCTTCAAGTTCTGAGATTCTGTCTTCTGCTTGGTTAAGTCTGCTTTCCATGCTGATTAGTTTGTTATTTATTCCAAGCACAGTATTCTTTTCTGCTGTTATCTCATTTATCAACTCGTTCCTATTTTCCTCATGTCTCTCCTCAATTCTGTTTATTCTCTCTATTAATGTCTTAATGTCTGGGTGTGTAGTATGTGACCAGTCATTCTGGGGGCTCTTCACTGTTTGCATTCCGAAGTCTGTTTTCTCAATATCTGATCTCCCAGGGGTCTGTGTGAGACCTCTATTCTTCTTTTGATTTTTCTTCATTTGTGTAGATTTGCCTCCCCACTTTTTCCTTTTTATTTTTTTCTCCCTCTGTATTCTTTAAATCTGTTGTTCAGGGGTGGCAGGGTTGGTTTTTGCTTTTATTTGCTCAGTCTCCTATTCTTCCATGTGAATCTTCTGTCTTTGTTCAATTCTGAGACTGGACTGTAGGTTGAGGGTTATACCTTTTGCAGCTTTGAGATATATTTGGTGGGGACTGTGATTCAAAATTTATCTGCAGATCCCAATATCTACTGACAGGTGTATGGATATGCTGGATCCTGTTTCCTACTGTCTTGTAATCTGTTCATGAAGTGGGGGTATTGGCTTGCTCCCAGGAAGTAAAATGATGTAAGAAAAGGGAAAGAAATGGAAAAGGGAGAGGGGGAAGTGGAAGGAGAGTAAAAGGGAGAACAGACAGAGGTACCCACTAATAGGTGAAAATAGACCTGAAGACAAATGAGAGTAAGAGAAAACAAAGATAAAAGCAAACAAACAATCAAATAAACATAAAACAGCGACAACAACAAACAAACTAGGACATATAATCATTCACACAAACTGACCAACCACCTTAAGATATACTATTCCCTTACACAACCATGAGGTCTTAGCTCCCACATTGGAGGTTAGGCAGAGCTGGGAGGGTGAGTCATTGCAGGTCTCTGCCTGGTCACAGGACTCTAGCTGTTCTCTGGTCCCTTGGTAGTCAGGGGCGAGTTGGGGGAGGTGGAGTGAGAGACTGCTGGGCATTGCTGGTCAGCATAGTGGTCAGGGTGGCTAGGGGGCCAGGCCGTGTGACCACCAATGGGACCCAGAGCTCCACGAGGAAGGAGCCTTGGACCTCCCTGGGCAGTGGAGGCCTGGGGCCTGGTGGGGCGCTTCAGTCGGGGGGAAGTTTGTAGCTCTGAGGGGCGGATGCGTAGGGACTCTGCAGTCAGCAGCAGCTCACAGCGGGTTGGGTGCTTCAGCCAGGGTGGGGATCTCGAGCTCCGAAGTGCCTGGATAGGGGCCTGGAGTTCCAAGGCGCCAGGGCACAGATGCTGGGGGCCTCACCAGGGGTGGTAGCTCAAGGTGGAGCTGGGTGCTTCGGTCCAGGTGGGGGCCCAGAGTTCCATGTCACGGGCACCAGGGTGTCTCTGGGGGGGCGGTGGTTCAAGGCGGGGCTGGGTGCTTCAGCCAGGTGGGGGCGCAGAGCTCCGAGACAGGCGCTGGGGGTCTGCATGAGCATTGGCGGCTTTGGGCCTGGTGGGTGTCCCAGGGAGGGATGAGGCCTGCAGCTCCGAGGGATGGGTGCCACGGCCACCCTGGGTGATGGCAACTTGAGATGGGGCTGGGCACCTCACCCAGGGTGGGGACCCAGAACTCCGAGGGGTGATCACCGCCGAGGCTTTGGGCCGTGCGCAGGGCGCTTCAGCCAGTGATGGGGCCTGTAGTTCCGAGGGGCAGGAGTGGAGGGCCTCCATGGGCTGCCATGGTGTGAGATTGGGCTGGGTGCCCAGCCAGGTAGGGAGCTGGCAGCGGCTGCGTGCCAGGCAGATCAGTGTAGCCAGCAAGGGAAGCCAGATCTCCACAAGGCGGCATCTGGAGGCCTCCACAGTTGGCAGTGGGAGGCTTGGAGCTGGTTGAGATAGAATAGCTGGGGAGGGAGCTGTGAGTTCCATGTGGCGGGCCGGTGCTGCCTGGGGCAGAGCAGCAGTGGCAGAGGGACCGGTAGCTGACCGGACGTGGGACCGAGGGTCTCCAGGCCTCGGACCAGTGAGGCTGGTGGTGGGCGGGTGGTGGGGGGAGGAAAGTAAGAGTCTTTTTTTTTTTTGAGTCAGAGTCTCACTGTGTTGCCCAGACTGGAGTGCAGTGGCACACTCCCAGCCACCGCAGCCTCGACTTGCTGGACTCCGGCGATCCTTCTGCCTCAGCCTTCCAAGTAGCTGGAACTATAGGCCCTCGCTACCACACCTGGCTAATTTTTGATTTATTGTAGAGATGTGGTCTCACCAAACTGCCTGGAAAGTAAGAGTCTTTATGGGAACTCACTTTCAGAGAATCTCACAGTCCCACCTGTGCTGTCGCCATCTTACTGGAACTCCCTGGCCTTTGTATTTCTTGCTGACTTTAGGAATTAAGGGACATACCATAGTACAAAGAACTCTTATGAAATATTTTGGACATTTACTCAGACACCGTATTCACAAAGAGTTATTTCTTTTCACAGCTAGACTGCCAGATTACTTCTGAAAGAAGTAAAATAGGAAAAAGAAAAGGGCACACTTTTACCCAAACTTGTCTGTTTTAACTAAATTAATGCTGCCATGACTGTTTATTCCAGGCTTTTCTACCTTTGATTCTCTTCACCTCTACTTCTACCTCCCCAGTTCTCCCCCATTCACATACAGCCCTAACCATCTTCTATTGCTGTCACAGATCCACCAACCTATTACTATTACCGGATGATCAATCCATCAACCTTTCATTTTAGAATGTCTTCAGGGTAGGGTTTTTAGAAGCAGCCAGAGTACCATATTATTACATCATCTTCTCAGGAACTAGGACTTGGAATTGTTCATCAAATTATACATATAGCAGCATATAAATTATTTATGCATTAAATTATTCTCACCATCATAGACTCTTGGAAGTTAAATAGCATCCCCAAATTAGGTGAGTAAGCCTTTCCCCAGAAATCTTTGAGGAAATAACATAGCATATAATTGATTAGTGTAGTTAGGAAAAACAAAACAGTAGTGTACTTTTTTGAGCGTTAATCCTATTAAAACTCAAGTTACTGGTAATTTGTTAATATACAATCACCTTATTTATAAACTCAGCATATGGAGAAGACTTTAATACATGCTACCACATGCATGCTTATGTTTTCGTGGTTTTTTAAATTGATGTTTGTATTTATTAATTTGATATGATTAAGTCTTTGACATTAATACTAACCCAATAAGAAGGAAGAGAAGTGAGGATTTCCATAAACTTCATCAGTAGTTTCAAAAAGAATACAACCTGATACAGATTTTATCTGATTTTCTCTTATTCCATATGGTTAAAAAAAAAAGATTCAGTGAGAAAAGATGGCATTCACCCATCCATTTAAAATCAGTGCTATATTTCCAAAGGCTAAAACAGTTACAGTTCCACTGTTCATTACTTTGGAAGTGTCACATTTTCTAGTATGACAAGATGTATTATGGATGGGGGGTTTTACAGATGTGGAGAAACCTCTCTCCAAGCTGTTTATTTGATTTTCTTCCCTTCTGCCTCTTTGTACTTTAGCGGCCAACCTTGGGATAATGGGATTACTTTATGCCTTCCACATCAGGCTCTGGATGAGTGCACAGAGGCCAGTGGCAAGAAAAATAAGATGGCTGTAAAAATGCAAACATTGGAAGTTAAAAAAGGTGCACCCAATAACTTGCCCTTAAATTTAAAAGAAACTAAATGAGGAACTTCTGGACAATTTATCTTGCTGTTTACTGATAACAAGTCACTTTGTTTTTATGTGCTCAGTCTAGTATTCCATAATTTATTTGAAAGAAGATGAGAAATAATGTAGATAAATGATGAAGTGTCAGGGTCTGACGCTCTTAAATGAAGCTATTATGGTCAAAGAGAAAACGTAAAACCTGCGACTCATTATGAGAGTGTTCTACTTGTCAGTTAAGTGAAAAGGCCTGGAATGATTTCCAGTTTATTTGTCATTGCAGTTATTAAAGCTGTCTTTTTGGTGCCATGAAAATGAATTGAAGACTTTATTCGAAGTAAATTTGTACTAAAGCTTTCAGATGTATCTTATGTGAGCTCAGTGAGGCAGGGAAGCAGCTTAAAAGCTAAAATATTACAAGGAGACAACTACCAAAGTCTTTGAAACACATAGACTATATAAGTGCCAGTAAAAACAGTGATTTTTTTTTTAACTAGGAAACAAACTTTTGACTGTCATAGTGGAATAAGATTAGTAACTGAATATAGCATTTGCTAATTGTTAGAAGGTATTTTAGTTCTATGAGGGACTAATTGCCTACATATTTGAGTTATAGTTCTACCGAACTATCTTTCCTAAGACTGATTTCCAGGAAAGGTTAAATAATGCATCATTTAAAATAATATATACTTAATACAATTTAGTAAAAATTAACAGGACAAACATATACTAGAAACAGAGAAAATTTAGCCTTTTTTGAGTCACAACTGATAGGCTAGAACAATAACCTACTATAAAAGTTAGAAGGAAAGAAGTGAAAAAAAACTGAGTTGTATAATCCATTTTCCTAATTGATTTGTTGGACTGAAAAAGGTTGCATCTTACTATAGGAAATGAATATAGTATTGACAATTTTATCTCACAGGGCTGTTTATTAAATACCTTACATTGTTGCTGAGATGTGAGAAGAACCTGCAATTTTAACTTATGTTAGAAGGAAATCAAATCAGATGGACTGTTGACATGGTTGAGATAGATTTTTTTTTTAAGCATTAAAAAAAGTAACTTTTTTGTGTTTTTGGCATAGTTTAGCAATCCTTTTGGAAATTTAGAAGTGGAGATTAATATGAATATCTAAAGAAAAATTGTTAGACCTTTTCTTTGTATTGGTTTTTTTACTCAGACACATGAAATAAGAAAAATCGCTAAACTGAATGCTTTATTTCAGGCCCAGGAAATCTCTTAGACATGCCTTTGACTTTTTATTGTGAATATTACAAATGTTTTGACACATCTTCAGGGTCAGTTTAAAAACAAAATGGATTCGGCATCATCCTCCAGAAGTAATCTTTCAGTGTTTCCATCAGATTTTATAGCCATTTTCAGTGATATTGTCAGAGTAAACAGTCTACAAGGCTCTTTATTATATGCCTTATTTGCAGGTATTTGAAATAAAATTTGTTGTTATATCTAGAATATTAGAAATATTCCTATAACTTTTATATGCTAATAGCTACAAATCCCAATAATTTAAAAATAAATGTTTTACAAAATTACAACTGTGATGTGACAGTAGAGAAAGTTTAGTAACAGATAAAGTCATTTGTCCAATTAGGTAGAGAGTTTGGATTAGATTCACATCTTATTTAGCTTCAGATTGTGTTTACACTACCAATAAGATTGGACAAGTAAATAAAAACAGTGAATTCTGCTGAATAAGCTATTATTTTGAAAAAAAAGAATAACTTTTAATAATTCATATACTAACACTTTCGTGTATAAATCTACCTTTTTGTGTAGATACATTCCACAAAGTACCTATGTTTTTGCATATATTCAAGTTGTGTAGTTAGCTAGTTCATTCTGATCAAATAAATTTTATCCCATTTTATTTATTTACTATGTAGGTGTCAATCACTCAATCATTTGAAAGATAAACATCACGTTTTCTCTTTTCATTGAGTTCATGGAATAAAAAAGAGGTATCATAAAACAGGAAATACATAAGAAATTAAATCCAATTAAAGGATGGCATGGCGATTCAGAGGGATCTAATTTAGCCTATGTTTGTAGGAAAGGAAGACTACTTACCAATGAAAAAGATTTCTGACCTTGAATGTTGTAGAAACAAAAAAATTGACTTAGTACTATGTTACAAGTATCCTACATTTAAGTTTCTATAAAATCCCAACAAACCAGCTAGTCAATTTCTTTCCTATCTTTGGAAAAAAAACCACTGGGCTTTTTCTTCTCCCCAAAATAACAGTCAATATGAAACTCTAGTCAAATAGTTCAAGACCTGATAAGTTGTAAATGGTTTGCTTTACTATAAATAACCATAGATTAAAATTATACTCATTTCTCTTCTTTCTCTTCATAAATACTTGTCACAATGTTTACTTAAAAAATTAATCAACATGTGTTCATGAAATATTAATAATGGAAAAAATAAGAAATGTAGAAGTCTTTTATAATATAAATTTATAGTAAACAAACAGAAGTAAAATACAATAATTGATATTAAATGTTCCAGGTGTTCTTAAATTTCTAATTTTCCATTTTTTTCTAAAGGCATAAAGTAATTTTAAAATTAAACAATAAATCATTTGGTAATATAGTCTCTATTAATAATTTAGTTTCCAGATTATGCTGTTTATTAGAATATGCCAACATAAGATATTAATCAATAAATAAATGTTTATTGGTTATGCTTAAATATTATTTTTTAGGAAGGTACATTTATGCCTCTGAGGTGTCAAATATTTTATTTAACCCATTAATTAGTGAATGAACCAGTAAAGTTAAAATCATTTCAAAGAATATTTGATGAGGTAGATACAGAGACAATTTTACTAAGAAATATTAGAATAAGATTTTTAGGTTAGATATAAAATTGTTTAATGACTTATAGGGCAATAAATTATAACTAGCAGGGTTATTTCTTTCATTAGACAAAAATGATTTGCTTCTTTTCTTGATAAAAATCTGTACATTTATATTGTGTCACTACTGAGTTGCAAATTTGAAAAGTAACTAGAAAATCAAGCAATAAAAAAAAAAAATCCAGTAACCTATTGGTTATTTCCAAACTTGAAATATTTTCTAGCAGCTATATGTAGGCATTGTGATGATTTTTTTCAAAGATAGTATTCTAAAATAATGTCATTTCATTAGTGTGGTTTGATTGAATTGGTGAGTTATTTCTATAGTGTATGAAAGTGGACAATGCTCTTGGCTTTTATATTAAATTGGCTAATTCCAATTATTGCTGTGATCAATATCATATTTGATATTTGAAACTTTTTTGAATATATCTTCTAAAAATTATCTTATAAATCTAGTTATATTAGTCCCACTGAAAGAGAAGTTAAAACTCAAGTCATAGTGATTCTTATTTTTAAAAGATAGATGAAAATGGAACAAGGAATTCCCTTATAATAAGGAAATGCATAAAAAGTTTCTTATAAGTCAGGCTCGGTGACTCAGCCTGTAATCTCAGCGCTTTGGGAGGCTTGAGGTGAGTGGATTGCCTGAGCCCGCAGGTTCGAGTCCCTCCTGGGCAACTTGGAGAGACCTCATCTCTACAATAAATCAAAAATTAGCCGGGCGTGGTAGCACACGCCTATAGTTCCAGCTACCCAGCTACTTGGAAGACTGAGGCAGAAGGATCACCGGAGCCCAGCAGGTCAAGGCTGTGGTGGCCGGGTGCGGCCACTGCATTCCAGTCTGGGTGACAGAGTAAGATTCCAACTCAAAAAAAAAAAAAAGTTTCTTATAGTTATCACATGCTTGTAAACTGAATTGTGACCTCCTAAAATTTATAATTTGAAGCCTTAAGCTCCAATGTGATTGTATTTGGAGTCAAGATCTTTAAAGAGATAGCTAAGAATAAATTAGGTCATAAGAGTGAAGGCCTAATTTAATAAGTTTAGTGTCCTTATGTAAAGAGGGAGAGACAACAGGAATGTGTAAGCAAAAAAGGAGAAAGGTCATGTGTGGACATTGCAAGAAGGTGGCCATTAGCAAGCCAATGAGAGAACCTCTTCATCTTGGAACTCCAGCCTCCATAACTGGGAGAAAATAAGTTTACATTGTTTAAGCACCCAATCTGCGGTATTTTGTTATGGCAACCCTAGAAGATTAGCACAATGCTATATTCACTAGAGCTTTTTTTTGTGTGAGAATTGATGCTTGTATTTTATAATTTATATAAGTATACATTGGTCATAATTATTAAATAAATTGGCTATTAGATACATTTTTATAATCATTTTGTTGCTAGAAGCACAGATTAGAAAAAACTGAAAATAAACCAAAGAAAACCACATAATAAAACACTAACAAAATATTTCCTATAAAATGTCTAAAATTCTCAGCTCATTTCTTCATCATTACCAGGTTGTCTCCTCTATTTTGTTTTTGTTTTTGTTTTTTTTGAGTTGGAGTCTCACTCGGTCGCCCAAACTGGAGTGCAGTGGCCGCTCCCGGCCACTGCAGCCTCGACCTGCTGGGCTCCGGCCATCCTTCTGCCTCAGCCTTCCAAGTAGCCGGAATTACAGGCGCGCGCTACCACGCGCGGCTGATTTTTTGATTTATTGTAGAGATGAGGTCTCGCTGCCCAGGCGGGTCTCGAACCCGCGGGCTCAGGCAATCCACTCACCTCAGCCTCCCAAAGGTGCGGGGTTACAGGCTGAGTCACCGAGCCCGGCTTCCTCTATTTTTTTTAACCAATTAATCTTATTTTCTAACTTCTCAAAATGCATTTTCTCCATTCTCTGACTGAAGCCAGGAAAAATTTCGTGTTTGTTTCAATTACTTATCAGAAAATGCCACTAGTTTCAAAGAGCCTGACTCCATTGGACAGCTATCATGTTTCTTAATCCCAGCCTGTGTTTCTCCTGGCTAGTTCTACTCACCAGAAGGTGTTGAAGGAAAAGGACACTCTGAATCACAGTCTTACCTTGCTAAGTATTTATTCAGTGATATCTATTTGTATTTCTACATAAAGTTTAGAAATAGACTAAATGTGACTACTATGCAGTTACTTTTCAGGGTTGAATACTGTTGAGAAAGTCAGATCCTGGTTTTTGGTCAGTGATATTTTATTTTTCCTTAAATAATCATAGAGCAATGTTGAGGGGGAAAATAAGTTAATATAAGCAAATATCTATTCATTTTATCCTATTGGTAATCTAAGAAAAAATATTTTAATTAAAAACTGATTGAATAACTAATATTACTAACAGGCTGAATGGTAACTGGAAACCCTAATACTATTCCTCTTGGCTTTGCTTTATCAATATTCTTTTTTACTTCTCTTCCAAAATTTCCATGTATTATTATTATTTTTTTAAAGTGAGATCATTTAGTTTTCTCCTACTTGTTGTTAGTGATTTTGAACCTCTTCTGGCAGCTATTCCACATGATATAAACATAAAGCCGGTTTGTTTAAATCTCTTATACAAATGGCACAGACTTTTTCTTATGACCTAAAAGGGAGTCAGCCATCATCACTGTGAATACTTGCTATGTGAAATATATCGCGGGCACATTCTTATTCACTTCTAAATCAATAAGAGCAAATACCATATAACAAATGATCTATTCTAAGAAATGGGAGTAGCAATTTCTTTGTTATGCTTGTCTCTCTTTAAATTTTTTTTGGAAGAGATAACATCAGCCTTCAATCTTAATAGACATTTCTTTTTTAATTGAATCACTGAGGTAGTGAATATACAATTTGATTGGGTCATATGTTGAATAAATTCACTGAGCCTAGGGTAATTTAAGGGACTTGTTCAAACCACCCCGGAGCCACTGGAGGAGTCTTGCTCCCAGTATAATGATTTTTAAAAATATTTTGTCATATGGCTCTAAGAAACCCATACCTGATCTCAAAGATATTTCTCTAAATAAAAGGTAATCAGTGGTCAGACATGTAGTGAATATATTAGACTGCTGCTGTTACCCTAGTGTGCTATTAGTTGGGACTTATGAATAGAAAATGTGAAGTAATCTCAGAAAGAATGTTATTCTAATGTTCTTTCAAAGAATAACCTTTTCCTTGAAAGGAATTAGGATGACAAAAACCTAAGATTATTGGAAATCTGGTAGCAGATCTTTCCTTGGCAAGATTAGGGTGAATTATGACCAGTAAGTGGTAAACAGAGTTCATTAATTTTCCTTGCGTAAGTTGAACTTCAGAGGAGCAGTCGCCAAAGGCATTGCGGTAGATTGTTTAGTCACAGTGCATTGTATTGAAGAAATATGGTACTGTTTTAGCCTTTCCATCTAGTATCCTACAACTAGTTCGTCTACCCAGACTGAACATTAGGTGTTTTGATAAAACTCTAACATAACCACATGTTGGTGGAGAGATTTAAGGCTTTGTATTTTTCATTACTGCACTGAATGGTGAGTTTTTTCCAAGAAACTACTAGGCATTAAAATGCCACTTCTGCTTATACAACCAGGACTCTAAGTATATTACGTAGTTTATACATAACCACGTCAAACATTTTCTTCCGTAGAGTGATAACATTTGTAACTGTGCACAAAATTTGTCTTTTTATTTCTAAATACTAATTTCAGTAACTCAACTCAAGAAATAAAAACAATAAAGGCTCAAGAAATAAACACATAAATGGTTTCTATTCTTTCTGACTTCCTTAAGAGTGAATGATATTTCTACCAAATAAATTCTATGTACTTCTCACAGAAAGGAAGAGTCTTTGTCATGACTCTGTCTTTCAAAGTACCTTTGTCCCCCAAATCCCAAAAGTATTATTTGACTTCTTCATGATTGTTTCACGTTTTCCCATTCACTAATGGGATAATGGAGTCTACTTTTTAATAGATCACATATGGAGGTATATCTAATGTCTTATGGAACATTGACTATTCATAATCACAAATACATTTCATAATATATCATAGAAAATGCAATGAAGAATTTAGAAGCAATACAATAACTTCCAAAAGATAGCTTTATTTTTATGTTGACGAGAGTTCTATCTGGTAAAAGGAAACTTGCATACTAGTTCTGAGGTAAATAAAGTTAGGCACAAGTATAAATGGGATTCACACATATGTTATAATGGAGTATGTTATTATGTATATCCTATATATAATATATATTATTTTGGAGGGCAGGCCCCCTATAGTTTAAGCTTTCCCCGCTAGGTAAGTGTTCTAGGAACACATCAGCATCAGGGTACCAGCTAATGTTGTGAGAGATTGCCTTTGGTTTCAGTGAATTTTTTCTTTGGAGATTCTTTCAAGGTGTTTGCCCATTTTGTGATGGCTGATTTGCCAGGGTACCTGCCCACATCCTACTAAATGTGCAGCAGTTTTTGACCGAAACCCACATAACTCTTATGTGTCCCACCCACCCTATTCACTCAGTCTGGCCCCGAGCTACATTCCCCCCTCCAGATGAAAAAAAAAAAAATCCTCAAAGGGAAACATTTTGCTGATGTGGAAGAGGTGAAACAAAAACCTGCAGAAGTATTAATAGGCATTAAAATTGACAAGTTCAAAACCTGTTTTGAGCAGTGGAAAAAAGTGTATTGATAGGTGTTTCACATCAAATGGAGCATACTCTAAAGGTGACTGGTTGAAAAATTGAAGGGCAAATAAACAATTTTTAATAAATAAATTCCATTTGGGGGGTCCTCATATATATAATAAGGTGAATATTTTTATTAATTTATGGAAATGGATTTGATGAGAAATTATTATTAATTTTTTCTCTTAAAATTTGTTGTATAGACCACGTTCCTTATTTTGAAGGCAACTTAGGGGCTAGATTCTAGATTCTCTATGAAGCTAACTCTAATGAATATGGTTGCATATATCAGTTAAGTTACTTAGTATTTTAACTGAAAATACAACCAAAGAAAAAGAAAAACAACTTCAGTCAGCTTCCAAAAATGAAAAAAATATGGAATTATATTAAGCCATGATGAGGAATCCAAGAAGTACGTGAATTACCAAGAATAAATATTCAGGAATTTCAACTAGAAGATTTCACGGGTTTTCTATCTTAAATACTATAGTTAAACTGACTCAGTTCTAAAGCTTTTCAGAGACTGACCCTCAGTTACAGATGTCCAGTTTCCAAGAGGGAAAAATAGTGTGATTTTCTAGCTTAGGTAAAGTGTGCACTTTCGTGTGAGAGACAAGTTTCTGCGTTACAAGTGTGCGAACTAGTAGAAATGGGGCAGAATTTAACAAGTGAAGTTTCCAGAGAATGAATGTCAGCGTGAACTTGGATGAACTTCCCTAGGTTGGATAAATCAAATCCAGACAAAACACACTAGGGATTTTGTTTAGTACCAGCAGTATGAGTTTGAGACCCTGTCTTTGAGGAGTTTACATTCTAGTTCATAGCACAATAATAATAATACTGATAAAAAACAAATATGAACAATTATTCAAGTAATAATTTTTTTTTTTTTTTTTGAGTTGGAGTCTCCCTCGGTTGCCCAGACTGGAGTGCAGTGGCTGCTCCCAGTCACCGCAGCCTCGACCTGCTGGGCTCCGGCGATCCTTCCGCCTCAGCCTTCCGAGTAGCTGGAATTACAGGCATGCGCCACCACGCCCAGCTGAGTTTTTGATTTATTGTAGAGATGAGGTCTCACTGCCCAGGCGGGTCTCGAACCCACGGGCGAGGGTAATCCACTCACCTCAGCCTCCCAAAGGCGCGGGATTACAGGCTGAGCCACCAAGCCCGGCTTTCAAGTAATAATTTAAAGAATAAAATCATAGATCAAAGCACCATATGTTTACTAATCTATATGTTACACAGAAAGTAACAGGTCATAAAGATCACTTTAAAGTAGAATGACTAATGGAAGTTTTGTAGGGTAAACTTTAAAAAAATAAATTATTCTAAAGGCAGATATTTGTTCAGAAAGTATTTTAGGTGAAAAAAACCCCTCTGGCAGGTGAAGAACAATTTCTATTCTTTGATTAAAAAAATAAAATTGGGGGTAGACAATATCAGACTTTGGAACTTTGTATTACACCCATTTATTTATAGCTGTACAGATTTTATTGTGTGTTATTTTCCAAGTGGGATAAAGCTATGTATGTGTGTTTGAGTTATAAAACTGTAATATGAAAAACTTGGATTCAGAACAACAGTTTTATTGCCCTAAGATTTTGGAAATAATGTCTCCTTCATTTTATTTATGAGCTATTTATGAGCAAATTAAAATGGAGATTGAATGTTGATGACAGGAATTTGATAATTCAAAAATATGCTAGTTTTGTTTATTTTTAACTTATGCTCATTTCACTTTATAGCTTTTTTTTTTTTTTTTTTACAAGTTTTGACACTCTTCCTAAGGAAATAAAGTATCTTCATGATACTTTCTTTTTATATTTGTGTGTAATAAGGATCTCTTCAAATAGGGTTTTTTGCATGTTGATATGTGGCTTTTTCTTGAAATATTTACCAGCAAATAAAGTGATAAAAGAAAAAACACTTTGCCAGGCTGTGCCAACATGTTTAGACAAAGGGCAGATAATCCTGCCCTGTGAAACAACAGCTTACTCTGTGTCAGGTACTGTGCTAAACTGACAAAGCCATGAAGTCTACATAATTCTGAAATTGCACAGATGTGTAGAAACTCATTCCCAATGGAAGAAAATATTGTGCGCTCTTTGATAAAATGTCTTAACTAGTCTGATAAGTACAGTATTAAACTCAAATCAATTATGCACATAAAAAGTATAGATGCATCTTCATAAAAGAGTGATGATAAACACGTGCAATGTTTTAGAAACTGTCATTTGATTCTAGAATTTAGAAAACAGAATATATTTTAACAACTTTTAGATGTGTCCTGTTTTTTATAGAGCAAAGTCTGTTGAATTTCCAAAGAAGTATTTGATAACATGTTTACACTTTGTAATATTTTTGGTACAAAGTAGGAATCCTAAAGAGTTATAAAGGCTTGTGGGATGGGCATATTCCTAAATCTAGATTAGTATACTTGGTAAATAAGAGAGGCAATTCATGGAGGGTAGTACAAATGAACATCATATAGTAGCATTTCAGAGTTATTGCATATATTTTATCAGTTAAATAGGTAAACATCTTGACATATCACGCTCTCTATTCTAACAAAAAGCTTTTATTCTGCATATCAGCTGACTAAAGAACTTATAAAAAATTAACAAATATACTGGATACATTTTCATAGTTATAAACTCCTCATTTGGGGGGAAAATATCTGGAAATTGTTTACTGTGATAAAGCCAGCAGATGACTAAGTTCCACTTCATCCCCTGAGAAACACTCTCTACGTTCATACTCAACGGTGTATCATCAGGTTTCATCAGTCTTGCCGATAAGATACTCTCTATAAAGTCAAATCAACAGTGTCTTCATGTCATTGAGTTATCAAATATTAAAACTATTAAGTTACTGCATGACCTTTTTTCCCTGAAAAATTACTTAGGTTCTTTATAATTTTTCAAAGGCAACTTAGCTTGAAACTAGGTAAAGTTGACTCTGGTGTTCTCAGCTTCCTGATTCTTTATCCTTGTTCTCTACTTTAGGACACTTCTTTCTATCTCAAATCTCACCAGTGTCCTCCTGGCAATCTCTATGGATACTGCTATCAAGAAAAAAAATTAAAATCTCTTTCCAAGGACAGTAAAGGACTGTTAGCAGTTTTAAAACATTGTTTTTCTGGCAATGCTTATATTTCCACTATAATAGAGATCAAAGTCTTGAATTTGAACTTGTTTCTCAATGTCTTTGAGAATCTAATATAATAATGTAATCAGACATTTCTTCAAAGGAAAAAAATGTGCACAATTTTCCACAAAATGTTAGGTAAATATAATATCTGGGAAAGCTATCCAAGGAATAGGTATATAAGATCACACCAAAAATAAATAAGCATTTTAGAATATAATTTTGAATATCAATGAGAAAAATATTTTCATAAGTCTGGAATTTTCCCTTTAGTCATGTGACTATGGCTAACCTGGCTTAAAGGATATTATTTTCCCAAGTAGTCAATATTTCCAAAAATATTAACACTCCTTTTCATTTCTTCATAATCTCTCATGAAATGTAGTACTTTACAATAGTTACAACACTACTAGAAAATGTTCACTGATCCAAATGAGATGCTGTAAAACAATTACTTCCCAGGTTTTAGATGCCAGGTTCTTTGTAAGTACAAAGTTAGTTAAGTTAAATACATACACTTAGATAAATAGCTTAAATGTTTCATTATTCTGCAAAATTTCATGCAAATTTTATTTTTTTAAGCAAAAAATAAATTTTTCCACATCTGTCTAAATGTGTGGCATACATTAACTAGTAGTGTTTATAAAGTTCCACTTAGAAACTGATATTCTATCTTGATGATAAGCAATTGAACTATAACATCTATAAATCAATAAATGAAACCAGAAGTCCAGTGTTTGACCAAACTTTAAATTCTTATTTCTTAGTCACTGTGTATCAAGAATGAATATTTACTACTATGAGATTTTTGTTTAGATATTTCTTTGTATAGTTAATAAGACAATAAGTAAAACTATTTTACAAAGAACTCTTACTTCTAAGGTTGCATATGAATTAGATAAAATCTTTGACATCTTACTACTATTTTTTTCAGTCTGTTCTATCGATAATTCACATTGTCTACTAATCTTAAATATAGATACTAGAGTTAGGGTATTTCAAAGTCCTAGGCTGACAAATACAGAGTGTTGGCTATTATTCCTGTTTGGAAGTCAAAGATTTGCTATTCATTTTGTAGTCTGACAGTCATCACTACAATTCCTTGAATTCTCAAACCTTTTCATATGGCTTCCTCAAGGACGGCTATCGTGTCTTAGCTACTGCAATGACAGATGGGATATAACGTGTCATGTGATGGATAACTCTGGAGCCATAGTACTTAATCCTTCTAATACTAATAGCTGCATTATCATAGAGATTTATGAGAATGTCAGTTTCAAGTTCCCAGTTCCATTCATGGGTTTTTAAAACTTCAGCTGCAAAAAACATGCATCCATCCCATTAATTCTAATTATCATGGTTCATCTTCTCAGCAGTTTTGCACTCCGGAACCTTTCAGTGCAAATTAACGTACCAAAAAAGTGTATTAATTAATATTTGTAGCTTTTAATTTCTGCAAGAGTGTTGTCTGGAAGCAGCTGGCAGTACAGGGCCGCTGCTATTGAATCTTTGCCAAACAAGTGCAGATGTAATTTTGTTATCTCTTGCTTAGTCATTTACGCAAATTAATTTGAACAATTAGCCTTTTACTGGTCCTTCATGAATCATGCAAAAGGGATCTGCCAAAAATTGCTAGTTGACAGAAAAGAATTGGTTAATGCTGTGCATTTTGTGGGAAGGTAATGCAGAGGGAAACTTAACATTATTTTAGACCCTAGACAATTGCCTAAATAGTCTATTGTAAGGTTTACTTATTACTCATAAACAAACTTGAGAATTCCTCTTAACGAAGAATAAACCGGCATATTAGTGAAGGTTCAGTTCAAAGGAGGACTCAAGTCTTCCATGGTATAGTAAACTTGAATATGCCTTAATAAATACATATGCAAAGTAGGAAAAACTTTCATTAAGAAATAGAAATTAATAAACTAATATTGACTGCTTTTCAGGTCACAACCCTCACTTTTATTTACTCAGTGAGTGCACATTTGTTTTTGCAGTTATTTATTTATTAATTATTTAAGGTAGATATAATACACATTTATAGCCTAATTTAATAGCTTCTAATAACCTTCTATGAAATTAGAGATGGAGAATATTTTAAATAGTTACATCTATAGTTATTATATTTAGAAGACCTTAATAAAAAAGATCTTAAGCAAAAAATACATAATTAAATAAACTCAGAAAGGGTAGAGATCTATTTTTTGTGTTTATTGGAAGTTACCTAGAAACAGAATATCATATCATAAAGAACAAAAAAAAAAAATCAGAAAATAGTGGTTATATATGTGCACCTGTTCTTGGAACCAGTACAAACTACCTGCATCTTTGTTTTTACTTTAATTTAATCTATTTTTTCTTGGCATTTTAATTACTGAAGGTAAGAATTTTTTTCTGCAATTTTATATATAGATGATTGTACACTATTACAAGGTTAAATCTAAGCTCACAGAAAAGTCTATTTTATATTGAATTGATTTAGGGAAACCCCAAGAATTTTTTCATGGTGTAAATGACAGTATATTGACAGTTATGCATTTATGTGTTTTAAAGACATTTATATATATTCACACATTTATAATTTGTTAAAATGTGTCACCCTTCTTACTACTTGATTTTGTAGAAAATTGTTAATCTCAAACCATGATTTTCAGAAAAGAGAATTTAAAAAGAAAAGGTTTATTTATTTAAGTGCCTGTCCCAGCATAAATAGATGTTAAAAGCAAGCCTACTTGTGATAGGGCTAATGAATCTTCTACCGAGGAATATTTTTAAAATCCAAGTTACTGATCATTTCACAGATAATAAATCATTTTAATCTCATAGGCTAAAATCATCAAGAATGTCTAAAACTACAAAGTGATTGTTTTTTAATCAATTTTTGGCTTCATAATGAAACTTAAACTTTCCCAAATATACTTTCTGTAAATCTAGCATTAATATAAAAGTTAAATTAAATGTTTAAAATATATTAAATTCTCATTTGGAGAAAATCTTATTTTATCTCTCTGCTCGTCTTAGTCACCTTTAAAGTAAATTGTTTTGGAGAATTTCAAGTAAATAGTAACAAATCAAGTTCTACCTAAAATAAGTCCAAAGAACACTTAAGTAGCATGAACAATTTAAAAATATAATTAGTTTTATTTTGTTCTATTTAAAGAAGTGATTTTTCTCATTGTTGAAAGTTTGAAAACTACAAGAAAGAAGTAATATAAAAACAAAAACATTTCCAGTATCACTTTTGCAAAATATCTACAGTTAACACTTTAGTTCATTTTATTTCCACCTTTAATCTACATTTTGTTTTTACAATACTCACCATGACATTAGTAACAAAATATTATATAACATGAAAAATTGTCTTGTTATTAAAATAATTTTATTAACATCGTTTAATTAAAATATAGTTGTGAATTGTAATTGTCCATTTTAATATTGTAACATATTTAGTTGTATCCATTTTTAAAAATATATATATAAACAATAAAGCAACGGACATCTTTATTCATGAGCTCTTCCTGTATTTCAGGTCATTTCTTTAGCTTTAATTCTCAGAAGTGGGAATATTTGCTCTAAAGGTATTATTTTTTTTTTAAAAGTGATGTATATTGCTTCACATCTTTCCAAAGTGACTGCACTTTTTCATAGAAATGAGAAAAAACTTAGGTAACTACATCTTTAACAGCATCAATATTATTTTATTATCATCAAAATAATAACAAAATGAATCTTTAATATTATAAGTTAAAATGAAAAGAAATACATTTCTATTGATTTATCTCTATAGTTGAATATTTTCTCATGTGCTGATAAACAGTTTCCTCTTCTGCAAAATAGTTATTGAAGTATAAAATTCAGTGATTAATATTTTTTGAGATTTAGTTGTAATCAAGGGTTTAAAAGTGCTTTGTAAAAAACTGTATAAACAATTTTCAGAAACATAATAATAAATAAACTTGATATAGAAAAACTTGTTTCTCAATTGTATTACTGCTATTTCAAATTAACATAAAAACAATAACAAGCCCATGTGCTTCCAGATTTAGGGGTTATTCTTTTTTTTTTCTTTTGACTAAAACTCTCTTCAGAAAACAAATTTTTCTTCTGCATTCCTGCATTACATGGATATTTAATCAGTAAATTTAATTAATGTTATAACAATGTGTAAAGTAATTTATTATTATCATTTTTTCTAATTCAAGATTCATAGGTTCAGTCAAATTTTATTTCATCTCATCTTGTTTCCATTAGCAAATACTATCATATAGTCACTTAATGTTTAGAGTCATCCTATATTTTACATAACACATAGAGTAAAATTTCTTGTCCTTAATTATATTTAAAAAATAACTCCCCCATAGAACACCAAAAGCTGAGTAAAAAAAATAAACAAAATTATTTTGATTTTATATTGAATTTACCAAAGTAATTTAGTGATTGTCTTTTTATCATTCACTAAGCAGCCTGCAGACATAGTCTACTTTTTGTTGCAAAAATCAATTATACAACAGCCCTCCAGATATTAATTTTAAAAATGTAACTTGGCATAATAGTAATTATGATATGAAATAAATATTGAGGGGAAGAAAAAAAGAGGACAAAATACTTTGATTTTTCCTTAGCTAGTTTGATACATTCTTATGTGTGTAATGAGATGAATTAATGTCATTTATGTGGTTACAAAGCAATATGTTTTTAATGTTAGAAATGCAAATATATTTTAAAAAATCAGAATTAAGAAAGCAAATATAATTCTTTAATCATCAAAAGACAAGCATTGGTCATACATGATCATACTGACAGTTTTACTTGGTATTTCTATATATTTTAATAAAATAAACCAGCTATTTGCCACTTAATATAAATATTTTTCATATTAGTAAACAGCATCATAAACATCCTTTCATATTATTCAATTATTTGGAGAATTAATCCATGATTGGCATAGTCAGCTTTCTATTTTGAATATTTATATTGCTCCAAATATTTGGTATTATGAACAGCACTAAAACAGATGACATAGCCATCGTTTTCTTGAATTCCTTAGTTGATTTTTATATTATAAAACTTGTTTCAACTTGTGTCTTAATAATACTAATAACTAATTCTTAGCAATGAATATCAAGGAATTCAGATTTTAATTATCTTGCAAGTGATTAATAGTTTAAAATGCTTTGGTTTGTTAAAAAATCCACAACCAATGTCTTTGTAATGTGTACCTAAACCAAGTTTAGCTGGGTAACTGACTAATCAGTTCATACATACATACTGAGCAAGATTAAGCTAGTCTCTCCGTAATTGAAAGTATCAGTGGTAAACTTGGCTGGAGCTTGATTAATAGTATATTAAAATCAGAGTCTTCTTGGTAAGTGCTAGATAAGGAGTTTTGGGCAAATTACTCGGTTACTGGGAAGCCTTTAAATTTTAATCATGGAAGTACTTCAGTGTCATTAGAAACTGAAAGGACAATGGGGTCTGCTGGCAAGTTCTCTGAATTGTTGTGCTTTTCAGGCTCTCCTTCTGCCGTGCTATTGAGAGCCAAGCATGGGCTGCAATCGAAAATCCTTTTGCTCCCCATGACTTTGATTGCTATTATTGTAATTTAATATTACACAGTATCTTAGGATAAAATAGTCCATGGAAATTAGAAGAGATAATGCAGAGGGTGGGGGTGGGGGAGGGACAACTGAAACGGAACTCGAAATTAGTCCTGAATATAGTTTTAAGCTATCCTTCTTTCCTCAACTCACTGCAGTTGCAGTGAGATAAGCAGGTTATTAAAGATATTTAATTTAAACAAGCAACAGGCACAAAAGCAAAAGAAAACTTTGTTCCATTTTTTAATCCTTTATGCCATATTATTTTACCAGTTGCAAGGTATGTTTTGACATTTCACATGTATTAATTATATAAAATATCGGATACATATAGTTTATCCTAAGGAGAATCCAGAATGCAATTGGTTATTACTAAACTTTATTTTATAATCATGCCGTGAGATTATTTGATTCCCACAAGGTGAGTGAATATTTTTCCCTGAATTCTAGTCAACGTGACCCTTAGTTACTCCAGCACTTTGAACAAGGTAAACAAAGGACAGAGCCAAACACATAAAAAAGCAAAAATCTCAAAAATTATGTAACCCAATAGCCACTATTTTATCAACTAGTAAAACGTGAAATAGAGCATTTACGTTACCCAGTCAGTATCAGACAACTGAAACAAGCCCTTGAGAGAATCTTCAGCATAGTTTGTAAGCTGGGAGAATCTTTTATTATATGTAATTCCCTTTTTAAGAAATAATTTTTGATGACTTATGCAGCTTTTTCCTCCCCCAGAAAATGGCACAGAAAGCTTGTGAGGCTTGGAAGTAATTCTTTGAATAATTATAAGAAACCAATGCCATTACTCTACACATTGGTGGACTGCAGTATGTGCTGTATTCTGCACCGAGAGTCACTTCGGGTTTCTCTAGCTGATTTTAGATATATCTAAACTTTTCTCTTTCATTGAAGAAAGGCAAACCAAGGTAAGTTATTTATAATCCAGTTCTGAACAAAGCACGATCTGTTCAAGAGCAGATAGGAGCTCTGGAGCTACACGCATTAGAGCCATAAGTGTAAATCATACAGGCGATTACAGAAGAAAAATCACTTAAACAAATTTTTACAATGCAATATGGTAAACAAATTTGTAGAAACACAGATGAAATTGAGGAGAACTAGAACACCCATATACTACATAAGTTTTTATTAATTATCTTCTGTCCATTTCTCTAGACATTATTAATTCATTCATTTTGACTTAGAAACAATCATAAATTTACAGAAAAGTTGCAAGTATGATACAAATAACTTTATTTCTTGCACCTATTGAATATACCTCATTGCCTTCATGTCCCTTCATTCCTAGATGTTTTAGTTATTTCCTACATGACCATGACACAGTCATTGAAATCAGAAAATTAACATTAATATGTATCACTTCCATTTAATTCTCAGGGATCCAGGTCAGAGTCAAGTAGTTATGCATCTCGGTAGTCTCCTTTAGCCTAGAATAGTTCCTCAACCTTTGACTTTTATGACCTTGACACTTTTGAAGTTTGGAGGGTAGTTATTTTGAAAATTTATAAAATTTAAGTGTTTAAGTGAATTTTGCTTCTAATTAGATTCAGATTATACACCATTAAAAGGAATATCAAATAATTGATGTGGTGTTTTTTTCATTACATCCCTTGATTATAATTTTTATTGCTTGATTAGAGAATGATGTTTATCAGGATTGCTGAACCAGGCACATGTGCATGTGGTCCACCAATGGCTTTGCACAATTATTCGGAGACTTCTTGGCAAATCTTGGAACTCCTTCAAATCATTTGTAAACTTTTGAATAAGTGTCCTATGGAGAAGTAATTTTAAACTATGTATTATTCTCCTTGTCATATATATAACTTTGTTTATATCTGGATGGACTTATGGTTTCCTATTTATTCAGTGGCTTCTAATCGATTTCTGTCACTTATTCTGATGGCCATGTTATCCTGATTTGTTCAGTGAGATCTCTTCAAGCTGGTTTCTGTGTCTTTTTAACTTGTGCTCATCATTCTTTGAGTACTTTTTTTCCCCCGTGGAAGACTACAATGTTTTGGCTTATTTTGTACTTTTCTTGCTCTGGAGTGGAAACACATATCTCTCAAAGGGGCTCTGAGTTTTTAGTAGTAGGTGATATTCAGAAACCAATATCTGTCTTTTCTCTCTATATTCTTATTATTATTGGGGTACTATTCGTCTTAGGCCCTATCAGTGTGGGAATGCACATGTATAGACACACACATTATATTGATATCTATTATTATCCATATCTAATATATAGCTACTAAATTTATATCTATATTTTTTCTACATATAACTAAACATATGTGGAATATATATGTAAATGTGTGTGTACAATGTTACTGGTATTCCCACCAGTAACTTCAATTCCAATCCATTTCCCCAGGGTTTTATTCTACTTTTTTTTACTTGTCTATATTTGTAAATTGCTTCTCCATTGAGAGATCTGCTTCCCAATATCCTCAATATATCTATCTGATTAAACCCCTATATGTATACAAACTACTGTCACAGCTTGAGCTTCAGTATTCAAAGGTGGGCTTTCATGATGTATGCCCACTCTTGCTTTCTTGCTTGATATCTAACATCTCCCACATTTCCCACCATGCTACTCTTCTGTGTGGATGCTTTTTCTACCCTGCTTAGACACCCGGCCACTACCACTTCACCCCATGGCACCCCATTTCTCAACCCATAAATTGTTCTGCTATACCAAAAGACTTTAGACTTCACTAATTTAAAAAGAGAAAGAATTAAGAACTGAATGGAAAGAAACAGTAAAATGGAAAGAAGGAGCAAGAGGAAAAGCTCTACATGTTTATCACCTCACCTACTGATTTGTATGCTATGACCATTTTATTGCACAGTTCATTAATTTTTGTTCACACTAAGAGCTGTTAAGAGAAGCTGACCAATTGTCTATACAAGTAAGCCAAATATGCCACATGCCCTTACAGAAATACGGGATCTAATTTTTAAAAAATAAAATCTAATCAAATAGATTAAGAAAAGTCTTTAGAAGAAAAAAAGAGGAGGTAAGTCAAAAGTATATTCGTGATTGTCAGCATGGGAAACAACATGTGCTAATGACAGAGCTGAGAAGGAACACTGAATGAAGATCAGAATGTAGTCTCTATTTTTCATGGTAGCAGAGGAAGATCATCATCTAAATAATAGCAACCAATAATCCCAGTTCCCTTCCAGACTTTTGATTAGTTATGATAGTAGTGCACAATGATCCCCAGCTGTCCAATCTGACAGTTTCTTCAACCCTACATAATCTAAGTATCCATTAGCTCAATTAGTCTGGACGTTTTGGGCAGAATTTATTGACCCAAGAGATAGGATGGCTAGTTCCTGTTTGCCTAGCCAAGGGACTGTCATAGTTGTCTTGTGTTAATATATGACTATGTACAAAAAACAGCTAAAACAGAAAACTAAGTACTAAGTAAACTTTAGAACTCACAAAGTTACAGCTGACTTGGAGAGAACCTCTGCTGAATTCTTGCTTCCTCAAGCTCAAACTTCCAATCGCATAGATGGTCAGATTTGGGGTCATCTTTGTGGAGCAAGCATATTGAGCCAGCAATAGCCATCTTCTGTCCTAATTTTACATATTTCATGTAAGGAAGAAAATTTTACTGTTAAATAATGACACAGACAGCTAGATTAAAGATGTAAATGCAACTTACTTTAATTTTAATCCATAAGCTGACAAAGAACATTATTCAATTGTGATAATAAACAGACATACTAAACAAGTCTTTGATTTGGAAAGGTATCCCTAGAGAAATGGCTCATAGAAAAACAATAATCTGACTCCCAATTTCCTACGGGTGAAGCTTTGCCTGAACTAGTCATTGCTGGCATTCTAATATAGTATAATTATAATTTGGTTAATATAGAAATGTTTTTGTACATGTAAGACTATGATAAGGACTTTTGCTGCTCTGATTCCTAATTTTGGAACCATTGGTCAACCATATTATAGAATTTTCATTTCTTATTGGCCGTGGGAGTATAACTGAACCAACATTTTGAGTTTATGTTTTACTCTTCTTCCTCTTTTAACCTTTTCTTTCTTTTGAAATGGACATGTTGATATAGAAGGACTTGCCACGGGAAGTTTAGATGAACATTCCTTTAAGGAAGTTTGAAACTTTGTCTTGCAAATATGTCCCCATTACATTTCTCAAGTCAATAGTTTATTCATGTCAGTGCTGTGCTCTGAATCTTCATGCTTTTCTTATTTCTGATTATGGGTTGCTACTCATGACTCAGCAAGACCATAAAAAAAGAATCAAAGGATACTTTACAGCAACTTGATGATTAGACATGCATATGAGTATGTCAGTAGGGATTGTCAAAGAAAAAAATTGATTTTGATAATACTCAAGTTTTGAGGTTGAGAAATGTTGGGGGAAAGGGAAATAGAAAAGAAAGCAAAGTTAATATAAAACTGGGAAGCTCAGTGCATTTTTAAGTGATTACAGAACATTCTTTTCGAAATGTCCTGCATGTCAATATAAACTTGAGATAAAATCAGAAAAACTTTATTTTAAACTATTTCACAATAATGCATAGCAGTTGAAGTTTTTGCATGTTGGGGATAAAAAGCCAGCATCTTATTCTGTACCTGTGTGCTTCTAGATAAACTTAGAGTTAGGTTCCTTTGAAATATTAACTTTGCTTATGGATTTCATTGGGCAGTGTGAAGCTGACTATTAGTTCTTTTGAAGTTGATCAAGTTACACTTGGAAGTTTAAAGTTTCAGACTTAATTGGCCATGGACAGTTACAAACTTATTCCAATTATTTCAGTTGCGGAATGACGTATAGACCATACTAAAAACAAAATCAAAAAATGGTTCCGATTAGGATGAAAGATCCATCACAAATTCAGAAATAAAAGTGTAATGCTGGTACTTCATGTTAGAGCAGACCATTTAAAAAATCATGAAGTGAAACATAAGAAGGCTGAAAAAGTTTGGAGTAAGCTAGATAAATTATTTGGAAGGTTCTGTGTTAATCTGCCATAAGTGTAAGAATCAATTTAGCTGATAGGCAGTGAATGACTTGTGTTTGATATCTGAATTTTTCAATCAGCATTTTCTGAACATGGTTTCTCATTATGATAATGACTAAAGAATTAATTATCACCATGAGAACAGTGATAATGGCACTTTGAACTGTTCTTGTCACCATATGACACAGACTATTACTTGTTTTTTAAATTTTAAAAAAGATATGTGCATTTGGAAGCATTTGATTCACTTGGTGAAAGTGATACAATTAAGTTATTGGAGTTAAATGATGGGGAGAAAACATTTTAAAAACACCACTTTCACACTGGCCATCTTTTTGCAGTTTTAATTGACCAGTTAAAGCAGAGAATAATTAACAGTATCAGTGCAAATGCTTATGTCAAATGGATAGTTCAATTAGAATATTTGCTGGTCCCTTCTAAAAATCTCTATTGTAGCAGATAGGATGTTGTAAGGAATAATATTGCTAATTACCTTTCCAAAACAATATCCTTCACTAGCTCAAGTGCAACAGATTAGATGTAAGGCATTTAATGAGAATAGCACAGCATACTGGATTTTAATTTTAGATTATTGGATACATGCATGGTAGGCAATGATATAATTGAGAAATGACTATGTTACTAATTGAAACTAATGGAGGCAAAGTATAGATTTTTTGGTATCATCATTTTTAGGGACTAGAAACAATGTTTATTAAAATAATCAAATTAATTATGTAAATGATTATATTTTCTTTGTTTTTCTTCTAGAGTGCTCCATATTTGCCATAATAAGGAAGATTGCTGAGTTAAAAAGATAAAAAGTTCTGAACTACCATGTACACTTACTGTAGCTAGCTGCCGCTTTGATTTGTAATGTTGATCCTATGTTAACATGATCAATATAACCACTGGACAGTTCTAGGTGAATACTTCTCCTAAATCTGTCACTTTCTACTTAGGTAGACTCTAGAGCAAGCTGTTTTCAACCCTCTGTGGTTTCTTCATCTGTTTTTTGTTTTTGCTTTTGTTTTTTGAGTTGGAGTTTCACCCAGTTGCCCAGACTGGAGTGCAGTGGCCGCTCCCGGCCACCGCAGCCTCGACCTGCTGGGCTCCGGCGATCCTTCCGCCTCAGCCTTCCAAGTAGCCGGAATTACAGGCACGCGCTACCACGCCCGGCTAATTTTTTTGATTTTATTGTAGAGATGAGGTCTCGCCTGCCCAGGCAGGTCTCGAACCCGCAGGCTCAGGCAATCCACTCACCCCAGTCTCCCAAAGGCACGGGATTACAGGTTTAGCCACCGAGCCCGGCATTCATCTGTTTTTATAGACTATTTTAATGCAGTAGTTTTCAAATTCTTCTGATGTAGTCTAATAGTAGGAAATATATTTTGTTGCATATAACAACTTATTTTCATCTGTATATAAAACAGAAATTTCCCAAAACATTTCACTTACTGCACAGAATGCAAATTGATATTTTCTTTTTGAAATTTATCTATTTTATATTATTAAAAAGTACTAGTTATAATCACTAACTAATGAATCATGACCTGTAGTTAGAATATTCCTGGTTTGGAGGTCCTTGACGTTAGACCAGCGTGGTAGAGAGAGGGGCCAGAAGAAAGAGATGTCAAGGGCTACACTAAATAATTCTACATATAGTACTTAGCAAATTAATATAAGTAAATGAAAATAGGTAATAGTTTTTTGCGAATAATATTTTAATAAAATATAAATGCATTTCACTCTCAATTAAAATTATTGTAAACTAGTAAAGAGCCAAGGTAGGAAAAAAGCCACTGGCAATTCTGATGCAAAAAGATAATTTTAACATTTGACAAGAGTTTTTGCCAATTTTTCATGTATAAATGTACACAGTTTCTGAATAAAATGTAATAATATTATATATACTATAAAAAGACCACTTTCAGGTACTATTTTACAATATAATTGTAATAGCCATAAATTATAGCAACTCATTATTAAAAAAGGTTAAATTTTAGTACTGATTTTAATTATCTTAATTACATGTGAGACAAATTAAAACTGTAGGATAAAAAGGGGTCGCTGACACAATATATCTGATTGCTTGGTTGCCCTACTGGATACTGACTGCCTCCTGGCTACAACAGGAATCTATGTCTGTCTTTTCCAAACCATTAACGAGTTAATCTTTAATATCTAGTTTCTGTTTTTTTTTTTTTTTTTTTAAGATAATAGATGAAAACTCCTAGAAGTACATGAAACACCTGGACACAAAATAAAACAAAAATGAGGCATCATTATATAAAACTAATATAAGTCTGGAGGAAGAGAGAAGTTCCATAAACATGAAGTTGAGCCTTTGACATTTTTGTGAAAAGGAAGATTAAACGATCTCAGATCATGACTCCTTTTCTGCATCGAAATCCTCTGTAAACAGTTGTCATTGCAAATGGCCTTTGCCTCAGGATGCATTAATATTGCCTGTTCTAAGCCAATAGTGAACCCATTTTTGTGTGTCCTTGATACAATTATTTTAAGTGACATATAATTAACTCATATCTTATACACACCTAGTACTACTGTCCAATTAACATGCAATAACTATATTAGTAAATCAAAGCTAAATGCTTACTGAAGACACTATGTGTAGCATGTTATTCTCTAAACTTTTCAGGATTTATACATTTATATCTCACTAGTGACTAGTGTATATGTCCTTGGATTATGAAAAATTTTGCCATTAAAAAACAACTCAGAGGCTTAGTAAGGTAAGGAACAGACTTAGCTAGTGTGGTGTACTACATTACATTAAGCCCAGGAATTTTGCTCTGCTAGGAGCAATCCCAGCTGATTTTGCTGGGTGTGCAGAGTAGCTTCCAAGCCATAGTCTCCCTTCATTTGACTTTTGAGGATGGTTTTGTCCCCCTGAATTAGACATTTAGATTTATTTTATATTCAAGTTTTTTCTTACAGAAATAGTTTTCAAGTTCTAAAGAAATCCATGGTCTATTGATACTATGCATCATTCTCTAATTCTGTTGTGCTTATACTGCTCAGAAATTGTTGTCTTCCTGTCTCAACAGGAATAAACTTGGTTACGCCTGCAAATACCACATTCCATCTTGATTTTAAACTTGAAGCTAGGGACAACTTCTTTGTTTGCACTTGAGGGATAATAATTGCATTGGCTAAAAGCATAGATTTTGGAAAACTTACCCAATGCCACCACTTACTGTCTATGTGACCTGGGCCTGGGTACTTCAATATTTTGTGCATTTCCTAAGCTGTGAAAAATATGAAAGAAAAAACTGTGCCTGTCTCATAGGGTATTTTGGGGAACTAAATAAGCTAATTCATGTAATATGCATTCACAGTAACATTTAGTAAATGTTACCTATCTCTGTATTTGTCCTTAGTACTTAATAGCATATAAAAAAAGGTTGGTCATAATTAAATAACTGTAATTGGATGAATGAATATGTATTATAGTGAGAATAGTTTCCAGATATCTTGTTTGTCCAATTACTTTACGTAGCACTCAAAGGTGAAAACAGAATTTTTTATGTTCCTTAAAACACCTAGTGTTGTATGCTACAAAAGATATTTAATGAATGAGATATGAGAAATAAAATTAGCAATGAATGCTACAAAACAAAGTGCACTCTATCCTAGAATAAAAATTCATTTTTAATGATTTAATATGTGTCAGTTGCAAGTAAAATGTATCCAGCACATGTCAAAATCACCTCTTTCAGAAGTGATTTTAAATGTACATAGAATTGTATATACATGCGTATTATGCATATATATTTATAAGAAATATGTATGTATATAGAAATTTTACATTTATATTTTTGAGAAATAAAATAAAAGTATGTGACTCCTATGGACTTTAGGACAGTTCGCATAACTGCAATGTTATTCAAATATCTCTGAGACGTTGTTCCCAGAATAAATTCATTTTGGCAATGAATTGGAATCCAGAATTAAGACCTTTATATTCAAAGTAATTAGTAGTACTTAGTAGTATTAGCAGCTTGACCCTGAATTTTGTGGTCTCTTCTCCAGACTATGTATAGATATTTGTGTCAAACAGTGTCTAACCAGTGTACAATAGATATTAAATTATAGGGAACACATAATAGAGGCCGTGGAGCAGCTTGGGAAGTGGAATGTGCATCTGGAAGTTGATGAGGGTGGATGAAAGCTAAGAGGATACTGAACTTGACTCACATGCTTATTATAATATGGCAAGTTGTAAATTGTTTCAGGTTTTCTTAGGAATTCTTAGAAATAAAATAAAATATGCCCCACATTGTCTTTTACATGTGCACAGCAGAGAGACAGGCCTCAGAATGTTGTCCAAAAAATGTGAGAAATTGAAGTCCTTATTTGTAGTTTGAACCTGGTTGTTTTTCTCTAACTACTGATCCATTTCAACGTAAGAAGAAAAGAATTTCATTTATGTCACAGTCCTCAGGAATAATTATTTTCATAAAAATATGGAGCCTATAATTAACATTTGGGATAAAAATCTTTACTTAAATAAAACATTTTTATAAATGTAATTGGAAGAGACAGCCAGATCCCGGGATATAAATGTTTTAAAACGATAAGTTCAATATGAGATAGCATAGGGAGAAAGAATTGCAGAAGGCAGATGTATGGAGACATGACATTATCTTGTCTATTTCTTTGCAACTATACTTTTTGGGAAGTATATATTTTATACTATATATTTAAAAAATGCTATATGCAGATTTGAATTGTATAATTTTTGAACATTTCAAACATGCTGCTCACTTGCATGCTGCTTTCAGAAGTAACTTTATGTTAAAAATGTGTAAAACTTTACTAAACCTCTTTTCTACCTCATTCCATTAGTTAAATTACTGTGAATTTGACTAATTTGGAGCTAGAAGACAATGGGAGGCTATTCATTGAAATACATTTAATTGAACTTCTGATTCAACAGCTATATTTCATTTCCATACACTTTCCTCTCTTCATTTTCCTATCTTCCTCATGGCTATATTTTATCATTGTCCTCCTAGCCATAATTTATTCATCCCACTACTCCTTCTTTCTATTCCTTCTTTTTCTCTTTTTGCTCTCCCTTTCTTTGTCTCGATAAGCCTAAATTTCCATGACCCATCCTTTGCATCTCTTCTGTTTCCTATGCACAAGAAAGTAAGCAAGCTCTTAGAAAGGTGATCAAAGATCAGATAGCCATATTGTTGGTTGCTCTGTGCAGGGACCATTAATTAGCTTTAATCTGGGCATTTATCTAGGTGTTTGGACTCAGATTTCTTTAGATTTGCCTAGAGTTGCACACGGGTTAAGGAAATTCTAGGAGGACCATTTGCAGAGCAGAATGTCTCCATCTTTTTTCAGACTTCTTCATCCAGGAGAAAGATGTTGCTTATTACTTTGTATTTGGATTTCCACTGATCTGCAATTGCTATGGAGCTTCAAAATACATATATTTAATATTGCTATAAGTGTTTTAAAGACAATGTTACTGGAATAATTTTACTTGCAATATTAGCAAAATGTTTTTGAATAGGAAGCCGATATTAATGAGTCCTAAATGGATTCCTCTCTCTTAAAAACGAACTATAGTCTATCTATAAAAGAAGAGCTCAAAGTAATAAATCAATGAATCATTCTTTAAACATGTTAACTGAAATGAAGTATAGTAAAATTTTAAATTATAATATTTTGGTATGTGATTTTAAAAATTTCTAAGTGGAAAATTATTGATCGGAGGGCACCAATAGAAAAACAGATATCTTTCAAAAAACATATTTTCTAGCTGGGCTCAGTGGCTCAGCCTGTAATCCCACGCTTTGGGAGGCTGAGGTGAGTGGATTGCCTGAGCCCACGGGTTCGAGACCTGCCTGGGCAACTTGGTGAGCCCTCATGTCTACGATAAATCGAAAAATTAGCACGGCGTGGCAGCGCGCGCCTGCAGTTCCAGCTACTCGGAAGGCTGAGGCGGAAGGATCGCCGGAGTCCAGCGAGTTGAGGCCGTGGTGGCCGGGAGCGGCCCCTGCACTCCAGTCTGGGCGACGGAGTAAGATTCCAACTCAAAAATGAAAAAATAAAAATAAATAAAAACAAAAAACATTTTCTATTTGTAAACTAAGTGTCTTTTATTAGTTTTTATTTATTTATTTTTTTGAGTTGGAGTCTCTCTCTGTCGCCCCGACTGGAGTGCAGTGGCCGCTCCCGGCCACCGCAGCCTCGACCCGCTGGGCTCCGGCCATCCTTCCGCCTCAGCCTTCCGAGTAGCCGGAATTACAGGCATGCGCCACCACACCCAGCTGATTTTTTGATGTATTGTAGAGATGAGGTCTCGCTGCCCAGGCGGGTCTCGAACCCACGGACTCAGGCAATCCACTCACCTCAGCCCCCCAAAGGCGTGGGATTACAGGCTGAGCCACCGAGCCCGGCTCTTTTATTAGTTTTTAGATTGCTTATATTAACAAGGCACTCTGTATTGGTGAGACTCGATGATTGACACTTTTCTGTTATGTTTTAGAAAACTTTTTCCACCATACAACATTTTGCTAGACCAATATTAATATATTAGTGAACTATTAAAGATTATTATAAACAGCTCTGGAATTTGTAAATAAAGTGGAAAGATTAAATGCTTAATAGGAAGCATATTGGATTTTTCTTCAACTTTAAGTTTCCTGAGTAATAACCTTATTTCCATGGTTGCTGATGCTTGAATTTTTTATTCTGCCACTGCTTCCTTCCTATCTCATAATTCCCTAATTTTACTGTTTCTTCCTTCTGCTGCTTACATTTTTAATGAAAATAATTTGAGTGTTCAAGTAAATGATGTTTTAGTCCATTGTTTTAGGTTTCTTATAAAGAGTTTATTAACTGGGTTTTCCAAATCAAGATGAAGATGACATTGGAAGCTACTTCCACTCACTTCTGGTCCAGTGACTTTGCATAGGGTTGGTCAAGGATGTGCCAGTGCAGAGGTGTCCACTCTGAAGTTGCTATTCTCATTTGTCACTTAATGTAAGAAAGTATACATTAGTTGCAGAGTAGGCACCAGGCCACAGTTGTCTTACTTCATCCTCCACTCTTCATCATTAACAGAAGTGATAAAGGAGCTCTCAGGGAGATATTACCACCTATAATTTTAACGTACATCTCTTTTTGCACTCTAGACATATTGAGCTTTTTCAGTTTCTTTATGGCTTTTCCAGACTCAGGATCTTTGTAAATGCTGCTCTTTTTAGCTAAAATAATTCCTATTTGAGTTTTACTGCATTGATTGTTGCTCATTCTATAAATTCCAGTCTAAATATGAGCTTTTGAATGCTTTTTCTAACCACTCAGATTTGAAAGATTTTCCAAATAAAAATTCCCACGAGAAAATGCATTTCTTCATAGCATTTACCACAGTTCCAATTAATAAAAAAACGAGCTATTTCCGTAAATCTTTTTCTCGTCTGCTTTTACTGTTGTTAGCCTGAGAAGTCCATCATGGCAAAGACTGTGTTTGACATGGTGATTGCTATATCCCCAGTGCCTAGTGGAATGCTTGGATTATAGGAATTGTAGAATAATTATTTGTTGAGAGAAAGAAGGAAAGAAAAATAGGTTTATGAAGAAATTAATTATTTTTCAATATCTTTCATCCACTTTTAAGAAAATTGGTACATAGAAATTACTTTGAAAATATCTGAGTTAATCTATTTTCATAATGTCATAATTAAGTAGTCTCTAAGGAAGATGGAGTGATAAAATTATGGGGAAAGACAGTAGTATCATACATATCTCATTGGCCTATAATAATGAAGAAGAAACTTCTTTCTTAGAAGAAACTAACTATAATAATGAAGAAGAAGGTCAACTAAGGAATGTTTTGAGGGATCTTGATTAGGTGCCAAGGAATTTTGAAGGTGGGGAATTTATAATTTCTGTTTGTTTATTTTTGTTTTCATTTGTTTTTCTGCAGGGAACTTGATGTCAATGTGGTGAATGGATGAAATAAAGGAGGGAATGAGACAATGGTAGCAGTCTATTGAAACAATTCAGGAAAGAGTTGATTAAACTATATCTTGTGCTATTAATTAGTTGACCAAATAAACAGAATGGGCAATATTCCCTACATAATTGAAATGAATACTTTAAAATAGTTGTTTGTAGAATAATATGAAAAGCTTTCCAGAAGCAGTTTTTGAGATTTGTAAAAAATTAAAGTTATTAAATTCTAAAAAAAGTAATCTACAGCCTTCAAGGTTTATTCTGTTTTTAATATAAAATAAAAATAATGTTCATTATTTTATCAGCAAAACAGATGTGCAGAAGAATTGTCATAACACAAACATATTTCTTTATTGTTCTTTTCCCCTCCAGGATAGTAAAAAATTTGAATTGTGCACAGATTTTTCCTATGATAATTACACATAATTCAATTTATGTTTAATCCAAACTTTAAACACCAATGTGCTCATGAAGTGGAAAAGTATGTCACAGTTACAGCGAAAGTCATCCCTCTGAATTTTCATTCTGAAATATCAGTTAGCAGTCACTTAGCATGAATTTTTAATCAAAAACATTAGATAGCAATCACTTGACTTAAAATATATATATATACACACACACACATATATGTTATATTGTTTGTTGTGAAAAGTCACAGGTAAGACAGATGACTTTTAGTAATAAAATCATATAAAAAGTACACAGTGATTTATATTATAAGCCCTCTTATTAATAACAGGTTAGGAGAATATTATCTTGACAGTGCATTAAAAAGTATTTTAGTTGCATTTATATTATTCACTAGGCAAATATTTGTTTATTTGAGCTTTTTAAACAGAAAAAATAATATTTTAAAAGTTAATTATATTCATAATTACTAGAAAGAATAGACAATACAGCAACTATAAAGAATAAAACATCATTTATAGTCTTTTCACGCAGATATTCTCTTTTAATTAATATTTACATTTTAGCTTATTTACTTTCAGACATATATACATGAATACTTAATACACTTGCAATCATACTATCTATGATGTCTCTATTTTGCTTTCTTTATTATATTGTGAGAGCATTTCCAAATTATAAAAATATATTTGAATATCTCATTTAATAGCTAGATAATACTCAAAATTATGGTTGTATAAAAATTGGATGTATCATTTTTGTAGCTGTACATTGAGATGATTCCAAATACTTTTAATAATGTAGGATGTATATTTATCTTTCTATATGAATCTCATCTCAAATATCTATTTTTTTGAAAATGGAATTCTGACATAAAATGAAGTGAACTCTTAAAAATTTCTTGCTGTATATTGCCCAAGAACATTCTAGAAAGTCTATAACAACATACAGTCTAACCAAGAGTTTAATTCATTAAATTTTTATCTTTTCCTTTTTGTATTTATTTTGCTGTGAGTCCTTTAATCATTTTTGTGCTTATGTCAGCACTTTATTCTATGACTTATTCCTTAATATGTTTTGTGTATTATTATCTGAGTGTGCTAGTAGTTTTATTGATAGATTAAAGCCCATTTTAATTAAAAGTATTTACCACCTAGACAGGCGCAGTGGCTCATGCCTGTAATCCCAACACTTTGGGAGACTGTGGCAGCATTACTTGAGCCCAGGAGTTTGAGATTAGCCTGGGCAACATAGTGAGTTTTCATCTCCACAAAAAAAAAAAAAAAAAAAAATTAACCAGGTATGGTAGTGTACATCTGTAGTCCCATAGTCCCAGCTACTAGGGAGGCCGAAACTGGAAGATCACTTGAGCCAGGAGTTTGAAGTTATGGTGAACCATGATGTGCTACTGCACTACATCCTGGGCAAAAAAGTGAGACTCAAATTCAAAAAAATATAAACATATATATATACATGTATGCTATATATATAAATTTTATATATAATTATATATTATATATTTATATGTATAAAAACATACACATTTATGTATACAATTTACTTATGTAAGTATATAATATATAAATATATGTGATTTTATATTTATATATATTTAAAATATATATTACCACCTTTTTATTGATAAAATTTTGTATTGTTTTGATTTTTTCTAAATAGTTAAACTTATTTTTTTCCTTCTAAATTTTTTGGCAAAATAGTATTTATAAATGTTATTTATATTATAGAAAATTTTGTGATTTATGCTTTGTATTTAAATTTTAGTGATTCTACTAAATCTGTCTCTTGTGCTGAGTGCAGATTATGAATACAGATTTCATCCAGATTAAATTCAAATGCCATGTAAACATCCCAAGAGAATTGAATTCCTAAAAATCATGGAAGCCACTGATTACAAATTGACAAATAGTCTTTCAATTACACAGGCTCACAATATCCTACTGTATTTTGCATTCTATGTCATAGCTTACAAAGCCCTTTTATTTATACCCCCAAGGTGAGTATCAAGAGCCAGAAGCCAATCACAATAACCAAGAGTTTCAATTATCTACAAGTTGAAGCTAAGGAGAATAGTTTGAAACAGTCAGAAATTTGGGTTCAGATAAATCCAATGTCTCCATATTTGACTTTGATACTCAGAGAAAGATCACTTGGGCATGGGAAGCACTGCTGGGCTTAACAGAAATGAATTCAAGCAGTAACACCTTCTATTGATGCCCTTCGAGGAATGAGTCTTCATGCAGTATGTTATTCATATCTGCCTTTTGCTTAAGGTCCTCCCTTCACTCCTTAACTCCTACCCCCTCAAATTTCTGCCATTCCAGCTGAATAGCCAAATAGCAATCTAATCATTTATTGCTGAGTAGAAACTGTCTCTTTTAGAAGAGGCATGTGTGAGCTCTCTTATTTGCCAGATTGTGCCAGACATTTTCTATATGCTCCCCCAAAGTCATTTTCTGTCCTTCTCTCCCTGGGGAGTTCAACTGTATGAATGACATCAACGGGACTTTCATCTGGTTTCCATTAGGTTTCAACCAGTAGAGAAGTAAACAGGAATGAAGAGAGGTTGGCATATTGATGCCCCTGGATGAACTCCATGTGAAATCAACTGCCTCAACTGAAAGTTGCCTGCCACCACCCAACAAATGGTGGTCTGGTGTATGTGATCCTTGCTCCCTTTTATTTTCAGTAAGCTTTTCCTCCCTTAATTTCTTCATTCCTCCATGTGCTGATAGTGCTACTGCTGCTGGTCCTGGATTCTCTGGATCCTCCTTAGCAATTAGTAGTATTTCATAATTACTGTTTTCCACTTAGTTTCTTGTTCTTTTTTATAAATAAGCTATATAACTTACCTATTACTGCATAACACATTACCTTAAAACTTCTGAGTTTAAAATAGATAAGTAATCATTATCTCACAAGTTTCTGTGGTTCAGAAATTTAGGAGTGGTTTAGCTGGGTAGCATTGAAAGGTAATTCTCCATGGGCCCCTCACATTTCTGCATGTATTGATAACAAAAACATGGACTTCCTTTATTGTGGGCTATCTTTTCAAGGGTATTTGTTTAGTGACCTATCTTGGAAGATAGCTATAATGTCCCTCAAGACTAAAGATAGTCATCCTTAACAGTATAAAATATTTGGTTGTCCTAAGCTCAGGATTGCTCTCATGTAATGCAATTTATTGTATGTGCAGGTGTCACTTCATCCTCTTTGCATGACCTGTGGAAAGTGAGGCTTGAACTCTTGCAAGAAAATGCTAATACTCTGGTTGTTGTTACTGCTGTGAATAAAAGCTTCTTTGTCTATAACCCAGGAATCTTCTGTCTTCTGCCATTATCCATAAAAATGAGGGAGGCTAACATGTTAGTTGGCAATTAGGGTAAAATCACAGACTCTCCATAGTTCTTGATAGGTAGTCTTGACTCAGGGTCTTTCATGAGGTTGCAATCATGCTGTTGACAGCAACCATAGTCATCTGAAAACTTGGCTGGAGTTGAAAAAGCTACTTTTAAAATGGCTTATTCACATGTCTGGCCAGTTCATGCTGGCTATTGTCAAGAGGCCTTAGTCCCTTGCCACATGGAACACTCTAAAGTTTCGTCTGAGTATTCTCACAGCATGGCAACTGGTTTTCCCAAATGAATAATCTAAGAAAATGCAAGGCAGAAACACAATAGACACTTATGACCTAGCCTCGGAAGTTACGCAGTCATTTCCACTATAGCCTATTGACTTCACTGAACAACTCCGCTCAATGTGAGAGGTGACCATACAATTGCACGAATACCAACTGGCAAGGATCATTGAGGACAACCTTGGAGGGTGACTACCACATAAACACTTCTCAAATACACCAGTGTGTGTCTAACCTCTTTCCTTACTGAGACTGACTTGGACTTCATTACATGTACTGTTACTGTTTGTTCCCTCCAGGCATGTTTGTGCTTGAATTTGCTCCCTTTATTGTCTTACTTAATCCATAAAGCAAGGCACTCTGGTGTTGTTATTTTCATTTACAGAGGAAATGTGAAATTAAAATTTTAAGTAATCTGGCCAAAATCTTATAAGTATGAAACTAAATAGGCCTCAAATCTAAAACTCTTTTAAACTCAAAACACTTATTTGGGTAAAATATAAAAATGAATTGAGAATGACAATCATGAAATCTTCTATAAACTAGATGAACATGTATACAAGGTATGCAACTACTTATGTGACATGATTTAAGAAATAAGTCTACCAAAATATTTTTCCCACTCTCATACCATGTTTCTAAAATGTCTGCAATAAATAGACAGGGAAAGTATTTTTAGTCTTTGCTGGAGAGTCATGCAGGAAATTCTACATTCTGTCTTGATTAAGACATTACATTTTATTGGAAGGGTATTACCTAAGTTTTATGATAATAGTTTTAAAACTATTATTTAATATTAATTTATTTATAATTGAATGTAATCCCTAAACACATATTGTTATCCAGCAGAAAACTTGCATACAAGCATATGCAAGTTTGATTTCACACAGGCTAGAGCATGAGAAAGTCTAGAGATCTTTATGACTGTCTACATTAGAGTTCTTGAAAGATTTGGAACTATATTTGGAGGTTCTTGAAACAATGACAGTGGTCATAAGAAATTCTATCACCTTCACAAATTCAACTTGAGTTGACCCTAATAGCAGAAATGCACTGGTAACTTACTTTTTAATGAAAAAAAGAAGAACAGTTTTATCATTACTGCGTAAACAAGCTGGGGAAGCTTTGAATTATTTCTTTTCTCTTAGTGAAAGTAAAGGATTAGGCGACTACAACAGTGTTATAGTGTGGTTAGAAGTAGTCTGAGGTTAGAAATCTTATAAAAAAATTCCTCTCCCACAATTTTTCTGTGGAAGTATATTTAGTCTTTGTCAGTGTATTGAACTGAAAAAGTTAGTTTACATTTATCTTAACTTTACTTTAAACTTTTTCATTCTTTCCTTTTAATTCATTCTTATAACAATTCTTTTTTCTGTAGCTTCCCTGACAGAAAAAGCTATGAAGTTTTTCACATTCAATAAGCAAGATCAGAAGAGAGACATCCCTCAACTAAACCTCCACTAAGGGACCTCAGGTTTTTAGTGTGTGGGAGGTCTTTAGAATCATCACTCTGCTAAAGCAGTTGATGACTTGGAGTGCTTTTATTGAGTGTGTGATGCCCTGAGTGGAAGCTAGGTTTTTAGTGTAAAACAACTCTATATTCTGGAAATTTCTCAGTCCTTTCCTGGAAGGGTCCAATGATGAGTACACTTTTTCTTTCAAGGTAATCAACAAAAGAAAGAGAAATAATCACAATTGTACACTGCAAACTTGCATCCATTGGGTATGATATTAAGACACATTTTTTTGAACAACTTTCAACATACTCTCATAAAACTCCCCTAACTGAGACAGAAACAAAGCAAACATTGTTAATCCAATTCTCCTGCCAGAGTACTGTTCATGTACAGTGGACAGCCTCTGAATACTTACTTTGGAAGTTTCATGTGGATTATTCTATCAGATCACCAGATGGGAGATTATAAGACAACCTTTGATAGAGGTGACATCATGGATTCTCTCATAAATGTTCCTTTCCTCTTCATTAGCCAGCTGACTCTTGGTCTTCGCTTGCCAGTTGTTAATTGTTCTGCAGTTGGACCAATGAGAACAGTAGGACTTATTTTTCATGGTTAGAGACTGGCTTCATCTTTTTTCTTGCTCTGCAATTTGCTTTGCCTCCCCTCCAGTCCCGTCCGCTTCTCTCCTCTCCACTATCCTGGTAGAATCAGACAAGAGAAGCCACAGTTACTTTTGGCAGCCATTTTAAGACCACCAAAAGGAACACCCATAGAATAATGTACTGGAGAGATGGGAGAATTAAGCCTCTTGATGACATCCTCAAGCCATTCTACCTGACCTGCTTGAACTTGCCCTGAAAGAAGCCATTCTGACCAGTATTATTTTTAGTTGCATTTGGAATCACCCACTGTAACATAGAAAGCACCTCGGAAGCAAAAAGGTAAGCAGAGGCATGAGTGGCCTTGCTGGACCTCCTTGGATTGGGGTGAAGGTTGGAAAAGTAGGATAATACATAATTGAAAGATAATGTACAGTCAAGATTGTATTTCAGAAGATAAGTTTGTTGGCAGTGACAGAAACAGAAAAATATGTTAGAAAAATAATCTTGGGGAAAAAAAATGTGCCTGCTCCATGTTTCTGTGAATCTGCAATGGTACATTTAATACTGTGCTCTAAAAAGATTCAGCAAGGCTGACCATAAGGTCCTGCTCCACTGAGGGTGTTCTTCTTTTATCAGTTGAATATATTATGTCTCTGAATATGATTTTGTTTAAGAAAAAGAGGTTTACAATCAAATTTAAGTTTGAAAAGTACTGTTTAGCCATAAGTATTCTTTCTGTCACTGTTCAATGGTGAGCACACTAAGAGCCCCTAAAACTACATATCTTATGTCAACCTTTTCTGCCTATATCTGGCTCCTGACAAGGCAAACATTGTTTCTCATTCCCATTTAGCCTGTCACTACTACCCTTTTCATGTGCAGATGAGGAAAGAGGTGTTATCATTTCTCCTTGTCTTTCATTCTCCCCAATGAAACTGAACAAGGAGTATAGAACTTTGTCAACATCCAATACAACTCTTCAACTTCTGTGTGTAGACTATTCCTCCCCCAAGGGAAGAATTTAGCTTTAAGATTTCAAACAGCTATGTGTCTTTTTTTCTCATTTTGATTTCAATAAGTTTATTTATTTATTGATTTTTTTGTGTGAGAGTAGTAGCAGTTTGCTGTATCCAATCATAGAATACTAGTTCCTCTATTTCAATCAGCAAACTATCTGCCTAAATATAAAATAAAAGAAATTATAGCAGAAGCACCAGTGGCAACCTTCATAATAAAATAAAAAAATAAAAAACCAACAAAATATCTGTCCTTAACCCAGGAATTTTATATCTATAACTCATTTGCTTTGGTAAAATATCTGCTGGCAAAACTGAACATAAATAGAATTTCAGATGCATCCTAAACAACTTGCCTGAAGACTGAAGCACACTCTGTTTATATACTTTCTGAAATCTATCTATATTTTATTTTGTTTTGGAAAAAGATTAAAGAATAGAATTATATTAGAACTGGTGGAGGCATGATCCATGCCCCCTTGATTATATTGAAACATTAAAATGTCATCAGCATGTTAATTTTGTCATCTCAACTGCACGAGATTTATTCAGCACTTCTATCTATTACATTACTCTGAAAACACAATTTATTCTGATTGTGGAAATGTCATAGACAGCGACAAAAAACATCTGGAATTCTTAGTTTAGAAAGAATGCCTGGTTTCAATAATGCTATTTCTAGATTAATCTTATCTATAAAGACGGCAGGATTCAAAGATTTTTACATTATTCAAATTGAAATATTCATGTGGCCCACCAATTTTAACATGAGGTAAAAATAAAACAAAACAAAACAAAAAAGAAAAACAAAATGAGCACATCACTTTTTTTAATAATTAGGAAAAATAAAATTGTCTCCAATGAAGGTTTCATTTCTGGAAAATATAGTGACCTGGCTGTTTTGTTTGTTTGTTTTTCCTTTTCATTATAGCAAGAAAAGCTTGACTAAGCCTGTGACATATGAAGAAAGTAGAAACAAGGGTGGGAGATGGGTAATTAGTCCCAAGAAGACTAATGACTCAGAATTGTCAAATTAGCACAAAGAAATGTGCTTTTAACTTTTATGTTTTACTTTTTCCTTTATAAAAATTATAAGTAGGGTATTTGTTTGCTACTTCTGAGGTGAAAGCAATTCCCCTGTCGAGAACTTGTATATAGGGCAGTGGGAGAATCAAGAAAGCAAGTGTTGGCTGATGATAATTCAGGGATAGTCTCAGTATGCATATTTACAATCCATTAGCTGAGATTTCTAAATCCTGAAGACTCGGAAGACTGAAATAAATACTCTGTTGGAACTCAGAAAATAATACCCCCAATGAAGGCCTCAGCAACAGCCTTAGAAGCAAAAGTTTTTCTCTGACCTTCTCCCACACTCCTGTCCCTCAGTCTCATTCAGTTCTGTCCCTTAGTCTCATTCTAGCCATAGAAACAAGAATCCTTCTCCCCCAAGGTGGATTGTAGAAACCAGAACCCTTTTCCACAAAGCCAGCGATAAAGTCTAAAAATATTAATCTAACTTTTCCACCACTCTGTGTAAAAACTAACCGCAAAAAATTATCTGGCCTACATTGTTGACTGTACAGCATAAGACCTCAATTCTAGAAAAGGTCCTATCCCAAACATCGAAGAAAGGAATTCATGCTCAGAGATGCCAACAAGAATCTAGACAAGACAAGCCTTAATGGGTTTCTCTACTCAGTCTATTTGTCCAATTATATTCTACATGGTTGTTCATATTTGCTTGAGTCTAAACATAAAGATGGACAATTTCCCCTGTATCTTTGGGTCTTCATGCTGAAGGCTCTCACAAATGCATTTTTAAGTAAATTTGTATGTCTTTTCTCCTATTAATCTGCCTCATGTCAGTGATTTTTCAGCAAACCCTCAGAAAGCCAGTGGCCCCTGCAGCCTGTTGTGTGGCCAACTGAATCTAACTCAGCATGACTCTATTTATATTTTTTTAGCTCATTTCCTTATATATTCATGATTTCACTGCAGACTTACCAATGTGATCATTACAAGGTACTGTCCCAGACCTCATGTGGAATGTTTTATAATTTTTTTCCTAAAATCTGAAAAATTCTGAGTTCCAAAACACATTTGGTCCCAAAGGTTTCAGATTAAGGATTGCAGATGTCGGGTAAATTTTAGAGAGACTGGAAGCAGGATGTCTACAATGCATCTAGGCCTGACTTAAAAGTCTATTGGCTATGAGACATTATTTCAGACACTTATGCTCATGTCTTTGCTAACATTCAGCTTCAAGTTTAATATCCAGCACAAAATAGTTTTGACAAACTGTATAGGAAAGAAATATAATTATGCTTATTAGACATAGGTAGTTGTAGATTTTCTGCTTTTTATGTTTCTCTTAGCCATGTACCAACCAGGCCTTACCTTGCTTAGCTTCAGAGATCAGATGAGATCAATATCGTTCAGGAATGGTCGTAAACCTGTTTTTTGTTTTGTTTTGTTTAACAAATTTTTGATTTGGGAATATTTTAGATTTACAGAAAAGTTGCAAATATATTACAGTGGATTCCCTTATACTCTTTTTCCTACTTCTCCAACTCTTTCCTGCTCATTTGATAAAACTAATATCACATATAGTAAGGTGGTCAAATATCTGGTGATTGCAGATCCAGTTTCCCTTATTAGGTTCCAAGCATTGCTTATATTATTAACTTAATTCTCACAAGTCTATGAAGTTGATATTATTTTCCCCAGAGTTTAGATAAGAAGCATGGAGATTTCAGGATGGGGAAAGGCTTATCTAAGGCAAACAGCTCTTAAACAATAGAGTGAGGTATCTAACTCCGATCTGCCTGACTCCACTGCACAGGTTGTTTTCAAAGCACTCCACTGGACTCAGCACTTGCTTTGTTAAACGGCCTCCAGTCATCACAATTTCTCTCCTTCCCTAACAAATGATCTTCCCACCACTGGCCACTGGTTTGCTAGGCTGCACCCTCTCTCACCTTCCTCAGGGCTGGTCTCTGAAAAAAATGTGGGAGGCTGGGAGGAGAGTGTTGTAGTTTTTGACAAGTTAAGAAGCAGAGGTAAAAATTTACTTTTGTCAGTCCCGAGATTAAGGAACAAGGGCTTTCACTGCTTCTTCTTCTGTTTATACAAAGGGTCTCATTAGCATTTACATGCATTCTTTGTCTTCTAAGTGAAAAATGGAAAGGATGGAGCTTTAGAGACTGCTTTTTTTTTAATGTTCTCTCCTTTTATTTGGAAGAACAAGCTATAAAATACCCTTAGAAAACCACTTAAGAAGCTAAAAGGAAGAATGGTAGTGAGATTATTGCATTTCCACCTCCAAAACACAATGGCTTTATTTATGTCACTCAAAGGCGGGGCAAAAACAAAAAAGGGAAGAAACTACTCAGAAGGAGGTAGGAATGGAATTGAGGTATGTGAGCCTCTCCTGAGGGTCTCTAACTCCTTAACGCCTCTTCTACACTCCGAACTCAGCGCCCATCCTTGTTGGGTGGGTTGGGCCTTTTGAGTTAAATTTTTTTTCATTTAATTTAATATTATTTTATTTATTTATTATTTATTTGTAGGAATTGGCTATCTTTATGTCACCCCGGGCTGGTATCAAGACCCTGGTATTAAGCAATCTTCCCACCTCAGCCTCCTAACAGTTGCTTCTTTTGAACCCCCCCCAAAATTTCATATGAAAACATCTTATAGCAATTGTCTGATAAGCTGTGTATAGCTATGGCATTATGAAAGTACACATGCAATGAACGTAAATAGTATTTATATCGTAGAAATTGAAAAGCATCCTTATAATATTTGCAGAAAATAATACACTTTCAGTAGCTCAGATGCGTTGTATTTTTCCCTGTGTTGTTAAAGTAACTGGTCAAAGCAAGTGCTTTTGATCTGCAAGTGGCTCTGACCCTTCTTTCATCTTATGGCTCTGCAACTACAACACGTGGTTTCCAAGGTCACCATGGAAGGGCAAAGAAGTGAGAATCACATTCAGGAAGTTACTATAGGCCATTCTTATACGTCATAAACCAGATGGGAATTATCAGTGCTCAGAACATCATTTCCCAAAGCATACACCATCATGAGTATTTTGAGATGAAGGAGATTGAGAAGGCCTCAGAAACAAGAAGGTTTCACAGACATTCTCCCATCCTCCCTTCTCCAGAACCTTCTTTCCTCACAAGATAGTCGTAGAAACTAGAACTCAAATCCACTGAAGCAAACCATGAAACCTAGAAAGGCCACTCTGAACTTCTCCCTTCTCCTGTAAAAATCTTCATGTGACATCTATACCTAGGGTGGGAGGAAGCATATCAGGCTGAGTCACAGAAAAGATTGAACAAGCAGGCCTTCCCAAGTGCCCCCTGTCCACTGTCTTCCTGCCCCCATTAAGTTATACCTTTTTTTATCCAATCATGTTTCTCATAACTGTCTACTCCCTTTGTCAGACTTAAAATAAAAACACAGTGTTTCCTGGGTCTTTGGTCTTCATTTCTAAATGCTCCCATGCCATGTAGAATTTTGGTTAAATTTCTTATGGATTTGTCTTGTTAATCTGACTTTTATTACGGGGTCTGAGCCCCAAACCTTGTGATGGTGAGAAAAAGACATTTTTCTCCCCTGCAAAATGTGATTTACCCAGGAATCCAGAGAGAAAAAGGAACTGGTGTGGTGAAGAGTTCACCAGTCTCTGCCATAATTACCAAATTAAAATAAATACCAGTGTATTCAAATCTTCTTGGCTCTTAATTTCAGTAAATAGATTTTTTCACTTTTTTCTTTCATCCTCCAACCAACCAGATTTTTCCTCCTATCCTCTCCTTCAGCTTTTCCCACTCCTCCCATTCACAAGTTTGTTGGTTTCCTTGTACTTTACTTCAGTTTTCTTCTCTACTGTAGTTGGGTCAATTGGATAGTCAGGCTGCCTTCTCCACTACCCAAAATAACCTCATCTCCTGCTCTGCCACAGTTGCCATGCCAGTCTGTCACACCTGGCCTGTTCAATCACCTGCTTCTTCTATTTTGTTTCATGTAGAAAATACCCACTACCAACAGCAACAGGTACTGATTAGTCATTATAAACCTATTTCTAACCTAACCCTAATAATGCAGTTTGGCTACCATTGATTTGTGCTTAATTCACTTTTTCATTTCTCAAGGCTAATATTTTAAGCTTTTATAATTTACTTTAAGCCATTTATTTATTTCTACTTGTCTTAACAAAAGAAGATTGACTTGACACAAGAAAAAACAAAAATCACATGCTAATTCCCCCACATTTTACCTCTGACCACATATATTTTTGTCATCCTGATTTGTTTCCCAGAGCTCTTTAGCTGAAACTGCTCCTTGCTCTTGTCTCATTCTTTATCTCCTCTCCACTCTCCATCTGTCGTTTTTCTCAATTCACTGATTTCTATTTCCACAAGTCATTCCCTTTTTGTGGAACAGCTTTGATTCATTTTTGGAAATGTACCTGAAATGCCATTGTTTTTATCTGTTTGAGCTGCTATAACAAAATAACGCAGACTAAGTGGCTTAAACAAGAGAAATGTATGTTTTCACAATTGTGGAAGCTGGGAAGTCTTAGATCAAGGTGCCAGCAGGGTAAGTTTTATCCTGAGGCTCTTTTCTTGCTTGTAAGTGACCACATAATGTCTTATAAGGTCACTAATTCTATTGGATCAGTGCCCCACTCTCATGATCTCATTTAATCTTAATTACTTCTATAGTGTCCTCATTTTTAAAATACAGCCACCGGTGGTTCAGGCTTCGGCATATAAATTTTGGGAAAACACAAACAATCAGTTCATTACAACCATCTTCGCCATCACCTTCACATTAAACCCTTCTCTGAAATTACAGCCTATGCCTATATCAATTTGAATAATGTATACCATAATCATGATTCTGTTAAAAATGAATTTCTTACATATCTTCCCTGGAATATGAGCTAGATATACATAGAAATTATAGTCAGTTTTTGTATTACATTCAACACTTAGCTGTGACAGAGTAGGTATTCAATACCTAAACACAACTGTGACAGAGTAGGTATTCAGTAGCTATTTTTTATTGTGTCACAAGGTCCTGAAAGGGCAACTAAAGGATCAGAGACAGACTAAGCTATGGTGCATATAACAAGGGTGATGTATATAATTTAAAAAATTTTCAAGTTGATTCCCTTTGTATGACATACATTCATTCTTCAACAGAATACTTAGCACAGTTCTATGATCATTTAGACAAAATACCATTTTCATATGTCATCTTGAGTACATTCTTAATAAATAGAATGGAAAGAATAATATATGTTAATTTCATTGGGCTAGTATATCTCAAAAGGCTACCAGTGTAAAACTACTATTAGAATTAGATACAGAATGAATTGAGTACAGTATCTAGTTACAATTATTTCTTTCTAGACATCTAGGTAATTCACCTATATGTTTTAAGGCTTTAATACTCTATTCCTTCTTCACCACCATTTTAGTCCTAAACTGACCTAAACATTTTTTTAATTAAAAAATTTTTTTCTTGTCAGTTATGTCTTAGAATTGTAGATTAGATTACTTTTTTTTTAAGTTGCTGTTTGTGATTATTCTTACTAGTTCATCAACTTCATAGTTGTCATAAAGGCATTTTTGCATGAAATTTAATTTCTGCAATGAAGGTTAAAAAATTGTCTTGTCTTATCAATGAGGAAAATTCTGCACAATTCCCCCCTTGTTTTCTGTCAGAACAAAATAGTCTCCTAAATTATCTATATAACATCTTTCACATTGTTCTGGCAATGAACTGGCTTCATCCCTTGATAGGGCATTGGGCATGTGTGGCTAGGCATCCAGAGGAACATGTTTACCAATGAATTGTCTTCCAAGGTTTTGACACCACCATCAGCTATGCCAGATGCAAATCATTTACTCTCTGTTAGTTCAAAGACTCAGGCTTGTTTGGATGCTTAAATCTATGCTGACACCAAAATATAGCAATCAGTATTGCTCAACTTTTGGGTTGAAAGCGTAGACAAAGGTATATCACGCCAAAACATGTAAATAACATAATGTAGGCTGAATTTTGCTAAGTGTTACTTAATGTTAGCATATCATGAGACTATCAAAGAAATAGTGGCATTCTTTACTGATAAAAATGAATGTTCTTCCACAATGGTACACCTAAAACTTTGACATGGAATTTTTTTTTTTTTTGAGTTGGAATCTCACTCTGTCACCCAGACTGGAGTGCAGTGGATGCTCCCAGCCACCGCAGCCTCTACCTGCTGGGCTCTGGCGATCCTTCTGCCTCAGCCTTCCAAGTAGCTGGAACTACAAGCGTGTGCTACCACGCCCGGATAATTTTTGATTTTTTGTAGAGATGACGTCTCACCAAGTTGCCCAGGTGGGTCTCGAACCCGCGGGCTCAGGCAATCCACTCACCTCGGCCTCCCCAAATGCTGGGATTACAGGCTGAGCCACCGAGTCCGACCAGAATTGATGTTTCTAAGACTCAGTTTCCTAATCTATAAAATAGGAAAGGTTCTCTTCAACTTATAAAGATGATGCATTGATTTAAAACATGTAAATCATAAGTGTATATGTATGTATGTTTATGACAACTGGAGGTTGCTGTCGCAAACATCTATGAGGTCATAAGGACCTTAATTAATTTGATATGAGTAATCATGATAATCAATAGGCTGTAAAAAAATGCTGTCTTTTCATGGAAATAATAAATCTTACCTTATTTTATATTTTCCTGACTTCTATGACTTTCACCTTTTCTTCCTAAAGTAATTATTTCTACATAAAATTTTTTTAAGAAACAGAATTTAAAAAACATCCCAAGATCCAACAATTAAAACACACACACATATTAATGCCAAAAAATATTTGTGTCATTTAAATCTTTTTACATGCTTTGGTATAAAGTAGTTAAATAAAATACATAAGAATGGAATTATTCCAAAACTCACCTATTTATGACTTTAGAGCATTCTACTTTTTCTTGGTCAAGACAATATTTTTCACTAGTTACTTGTATTTCGGACACTGATTCTCCACTAGGGGTGATTTGCCTTCCAGGGGAAATCTGGCAATATCTGGAGACTTTTTTTTGTTTGTTTGTTTTTACGTTCATGACTGAGGGTGTGGGTGGACTATACCAGAATCTTGTAGATACAGACCAAGATTACTGCTAAACATCCTATGATACACAGGATAACCTCTCAACAAAGAATTGTCTAACCCCAAATGTCAAAATGCTGCTTTTTAGAAACACACCTCTGTCAGGTTCATATCATAGAGAAGTGAATCTCCTCATTTCACATCTAGTAGAAGACTGATCTAAAGATTCTAGGACACATTTTCAGCATCATGCACAGGTGATACATTTCAGGAGAAAATCACACACAAATTATCACTTTTTACAAGGAGTGTGCACACAGCACAAAAAGTTAAAACATTTTCTTTTGAGCCCTTGGGGGTATAATATTTTGTACATTAATTATTCTTAGTAGGAGATAAACTTCATACACCTGTTGATAGATCATTTTCTGCAAGCAATTAAGACAATTCTCATTTGGTTATCCAAAAATTAGTTTCATTTTGTAACGCATACTTTCATTTGAGCTAATAGAGCAACTATTTTCTAAATTGCACATTGACACATATCATCATAGTAAGCTAAAAATTGAGAGGATAAAAAAATCCATCTATGCCTTCATTTTATAAATGAGAAAATTGGGAAACAAACTGAACAACTTTCCCAAGGTTCTACAGTTTGTTGTGTGCAGAGTCCAGTAAATTAATTATTAATATTTTCTTTCTAATGCTGTCATTCATTCTAAATACATTTAAGTTTATCACATATTTTTCAAAGAACTGTTTTCTCACATACACAACTCAAATTTATATTGCTTTGTGCATTTTCCCCCTATTTCTCTCAAGTCAGTGGAGCTGACGATATGAAACCCTTAATTTGATACCTTGCCCCAAAACCTTTCCATAGGCTTTTATGCCAAATCAGACACCCACAGATTTAGGAGGTGTGGAAAAGCTAGATTAAGTTGTCTCAGGCTGGCTAATCTTCTATTTGGTCAGAGTGTGAAGTGGTCTGTGCTGCAGAGTTCCTCCGTCACCAGAGAAAAAACTCTTCTCAATGATGCTGGGTTAACTTACAGGGATTTTGGTGATTCACAAAACAAGTGAAATTTAAGATACAAATCTTAAGCTCAGTTGGTGAAGGCCTGTGCTTTCAATAACAAAACTCACAGTGACAGTGATGTATGGTTTACTTTATGAGACCTGAAAACTGATGGATATGTGATCTTATAAATGCTTAGACAAACTAATGCACATAATTATATTTTCCATTTGAAGTCTATTGCTAGGCATTCTAATACAATATCATTAGTTGAAATGGCCACGATGATACAGCTTGGGCAGTTTGTCATGGTAATTACAGGGTGATTATTTTTGACTGGAATAAAGATTTCAGTTTTAGTATGGTGGAAAGCATTATCACAAATTACAAATGGTCTTGGAAAATAATAATAAAAACTTTAAGATTTTAATGCATTTTGCAGCATTATTTTAAAATAATTTCTCATTAAGGAAAAGGTCCATAAAATGGCTAAATAAATTATTTTTAAAGTGATTAAAATATGGCTTTGCCAAAAGGATCCCACTTATCTCATTAATGGTTCCTATGTATAAATATGTCAACATTAGATAAAATTTGCGTGTGGTAAATAAGGCTTATGTCATAATTAACAACCTTTAAAGAAAGGATTTTTTTTTTAAGCAGGCACAAAAGTATGGCATTTATCTTCACTATTTTCAGAATGGTTGATTAAAGTAGACAGTGTCCTAACATCTGTATTGAAAACTATATTAATCAATTGATTAATCATGCAACATTAATCAAAAGCCTTCCTAAGTGTTTTAGCATCTGAATGGCCCTTACTATTTTCTATCAGATCCCTTTTAAGGTGTCCATTAAAAAGATTAAATTTGGGTGGTAAATATTGAGGGGTTGTGGAACTTGTGGCTTCTCACTGGAAGGTCATAGCCACCGCTCATTAGTGCTACTTATAATGGGATAAGAAGCAAAAGTTTTGAATATGTGACTAAATCAATTAATCAGTACTGCAGTTGACTCATTCCAGTAAGCAGTTTAGTATTTGCCGAATCGGCACCCAGGCCATCTGGCTGATTTGTTCTCAGTGATTTGGCTTAAACCAAAGAAAACTTTTACTTAAGAGTTTACATTGAATGGCTGATAAACTGATGCAGCAACTGCTACTCAATATGTTGGTTTGAAGAAACTAGTTAAAAGTCAGCTTTTATTTTTAAGACTGCATTTAAATGATCTAAGTTGCCCTACATAATGAGTATAATACTTTCTATTATTGGAGTGGATGGTCCAAAATCAAATGAATTATTTTAGTGTTTAGTGAGATTCAACTGGACTTATAGCACACTTTCAGGCTTACTAATCAACTCTAAATTTCAAGATTAGTGACTCATAATTGGCTAGTTCTCTGATTTCCAAACTCCTTTATATGTAAGATTGGTTAGACAAATTTGTGCAGTAAATGTGGAGAATGTCAGTATCACAAACAAACAAAATTACTCAGTATAGTTTAGAGAAGGGCATTACAATAAACAACTATTGGGGAAAAACAGAATTATTTGTCATTTTCAGTAGGCATTGCTCTGTTATTTTTTGGGTCCTCTATCTTTCTAATGCTAAAAGTAATACTTTTCAACATATTCATTTATTTTGATGGTTTGCAATGTAAAAAGAGTGGTATGCCTGGCAAAGTGTTTTGTTCTTATAATCCTTTTACATTTATTGATAGAGAACAGTTAAGATTTTTGCTTTACTATTGCACAAATGATCATAATGTCATTCAATGAAAGTAAATTTTATCAATTTTTTTTCCTGGATGTAATTTTGCCAGCTTTTCTAACAGAATCTAAACCTATAGGCACTTTAAAACATAGTATGGCCCATCTGTTTATCCCCGCTGTTGCTTAAGGAAAAATTCTGTAGACAAGACAGTTTCCAGAGTTTGTGCAAAGGACTTTATGATTTGTGCAATGTCTAACTACTGCTGTTTTTCAGCAAAATGATTAGGTGGTAGTTTTAAAATTTGCAAATATGTCCTGAAGCTTCAGCAATAGAAACACACATCTAAATAACTACATTTTAAATATATGCTAAAAATCTTCAGTTTCAAAGGATGCTTCTTTTTTTCTTTGCCAGTTGCTCAGAGTGCAAAACAATATTTTATTATATGTGATTCAGTGATGTTTATCTATAAAAGGATGATGATACACTAGTTCTGTATTCTTCACTTGAATAAAGTTGTCTACAGAAGAGAGGCTTCCAAGATTTACACATGAAGATACAAAAAAATTTTACCTTTATCCTGAACTGTTTAATCACACAAACTCTATAGAAATATTTTTAAAGTCAAATTTTACTTAGCATTTAGTTCTACAGAAAGAGAAAATTTAGATAATTCATTTTATTTCCCAAAGTTGATCAACCAAGTGCATTACTTTCATACTCTTCCCAATTCTTTGCTATCAGCAGAATAGTGCTTTAAGGAAAGTGACAGAAAAAATCTAATTATGATAAGGTATTATAAAAAATTGGTTTCTGTTAGCATGCACAGTCTACATTATAATTCTGTATGAGTGTTTTTGGAATGAAGTAGCTGAATAATATTCTTAGTTGATTAATACTTAGAGCTATTCAGGTACTCACCAAGTGCTATAAACCTTCATTTCAGTTCTTTGTTGCCAAATAATTACATGAAAAAGAAACCTGTCTGAAAATAATCAAAAACATATTTGGTTATGTCTCTGCATATATATTGTTTCATATTTGAGTTATATTTTCATTTTGCTATGACGTGAAGCTTGGTTGCCTTCAGCAGGGAAGGAAATAAAATCTACATAATTCCCATTAGTTCTTCATTGGGAAAATGCATTTTGATATTCTTTAGTAAGTTGGTTTGTGGCTAATCATTTTTGTACTTAGCAGCAGGTGTTACTGCTATATTCAAAAAATAATGCATACTTTAGAAATTATGACTATAATTTAGCTATAAAACACCTAAGTTTCAATATCCATCAATTTATTAGTTCATCTCATTGAAAACAGAGAAAATACAATTTGTTGATAATTAGATCATTGGTTCATTACCTGGGTTAACTTTTTTACTATCCAGAAACCATTTTAGAGAGG
>NW_007260549.1:506192-515699 GCF_000164805.1 Carlito syrichta | reverse complement strand
TCGAATTACAGGCATGCGCTACCACACCCGGCTGATTTTTTGATTTATTGTAGAGATGAGGTCTTGCTGCCCAGGCGGGTCTCGAACCCGCGGGCTCAGGCAATCCACTCACCTCAGCCTCCCAAAGGTGCGGGATTACAGGCTGAGACACCGAGCCCGGCTTATATCACATTTGTAATGTTATTCATTCAGCTACAGACTATGTTTCTAGAGTCAAATTGCCTAGATTTCTGCAGATTTTTGTCCTTCTCCTCATTGACTGTGTAGACTGTATCAAGTGACTTTATTTAACTGTACCTCATTAGTTAATAATAATACCTAAATCGTAAGGTTATTGGGAAAACTAAACAAGGTAATACAAAAAACTCTGAGAATACAAGGCAAAAAAGCTGCTTTTATTGCTTTTGTTGTTGCTGTTACTATAAGCCTTTGATCTATATTTAATAATAATACCTGACCATATTCTCTTCCACTCAAATTCTTGTGAAGTAAGTTTAAACCAGTAACAGGAGGAAAACTGCCAAAATGGACTCTCCAAATATGTTTTAAAAAATAATTCTCATTCACCAGCACAGCAACTAATATTAATTTAGTTTTTTAAAAATAATAGATGCCTCAACAAAAAAATGTAAATTTGAAGAAAATTCATCTTCACTGTTCCAGAAAATACACAATTTTCTTTCAAATATTTAGTGAGTAGATTTCCTGGGCATAAATTTTACAGTTAGGACAAGTCTAACCACGTGGGCCATATCTATAAATGAAAGCAAAGTTAATTTGTTCTATACCATCCAGACAATGTGAGTGGACCAAGAGATGAAACTTATTTAAGGGGTAATTCTGATGAAATGTAGTCACCTCATTAGTGATTGATCTCTAGTTTATAAAAAAATGGATTAGAACTATCTACTTTTCTGCAGAGAATTCATCAATGTAGCTAACTACAAATGCCCTTGGAATTTATTTTCCTACTATGTAGCTCTGCTAAAGTCCTCTGATCAAATCCATGGCCTTCTCTTTTCTCTGTGGTTTTTTATATTCTCTTTATTTTCAAGATTAAATGTTACAGTGATCTGAAATTTCCTAAGGCCAAAAAAGTCAGGGATAATGAAATAATCTCTTGTGTTAAAGATGTGTCTTCTCCTAAATCAACTTTCTTTTCCCAGAAATTTGCACCTCCTTTAGGTACTTGAGCCTGAAGAGAGCTGACCATTCTTGGGAGTCAATTAAATTTCCTAAAAGTATAGAAATCCACATTTCAGCCTCCACTAGAAAGTAAATCAAGCTGTATTTTCTATTCTAAATAAGGAAAAATGTCTCTTAAAATGTATGTTTAGTTCCTTCTTAACACCCCCCTAATCTATCTAGTTTTTAAAGAGTGAGCTCTTAGAATAATGGGCAAGGGTAATTGATCAACAAAGTTATGGCTATCAGCAAATAAGACAGAAAAATAAAATAATAACCTAATTGAAAATTATAGAGGCTGACTGTCTAGTTTCTAATAGGTAAAAAGAAAAATTTCATATTTCTTTTGACTTATAAGTGTTTCTTTTATTAAATCAACAGAGAGGAGGAAGGATGAAATTCTCAAATATTAATCATGTAATTAAGTTGTAATATTTAATTACTGGGTTTTATCTGTTAAGATTTTAAAATTAAAATGTTTAAAAAACTACAGTCATAATAATATAGTTACTTAAAAATTTCCAAAATGTTGTTTGCTGAGTCTGTAAACTCACAGCCAGTTTTAGATACTGATATAGATATACCTCAGGGATATTGAGGGTCTGGTTTCAGAACAAATATTGTAACAAAAGTGAGTCACACTAATTTATTTCTTTTCACATTGCATATAAAAGTCATGCTTACACTACTCTATAGTCTATTGTGCATAATGACACCATGTTTCAATAATGTACATACCTTAATTTTAAAAGTATTTTGTTGCTTAAAAAATGTTAACAATCATCTAAGCTTTTTGCAAGTCACAATCTTTTTGCTTGTAGAGGATCTTGCCTCAATGTTGATGACTACTGATTGATCAGAGTGGTGGTTGCTGAAGGTTGACGTGATTGTGACAGTTCTTAATATAAGAAGACAGTGAAGTGTGCTCTATTGATTGACTCTTTCTTTAATTAAAGATGTCTCTTTTGCATGTAGTACTGTTTGATAGTATTTCGTCCACAGTGGAACTTCTTTTAAACTTGGAGTAAATCCTCTCAAACCCTGTCATGGATTTATCAACTGCATTTATGTAATACTTTAAATCTTTTGCCATCATTTCACAATGTTTACCAACATCACCTGGAGTAGAATCCTTCTCACAAAACCACTATTTATGTTCCTTTTCAAAAAAGCAACTTCTCATCCATTCACGTTTAATAATTAGAGTGCAGCAATTCAGTCATGTCTTCAGGCTCCAGTTCTCATTCTAGTTCTCTTAGTATTTCCACCATACCTACTGAAGACTTGAACCCCTCAAAGTCATCTATGAGGACTGAAATCAATTTCTTTCAGACTTTTGTTAGCGTTGACAATATTTTGACCTTCTCCAGTGAATCAGAAATGTTCTTAATGGCATGTAGAAGGATGAATCCCTTCTAAAAGTTTTACAATTTATTTTGCCCAGCTCCATTAGAGGAATCACTATCTCTAGCAGCTAAGGGCTTAAAAATTATTTTTTCTCAAATAGTAAGAACTGAAAGTCAAAATTATTCCTTGATCTGTGGACTGTACAATGGATGTCGTGTTAGCAGTCATAGAAACATTAATCTCCTTGTCCATTTCCATGAGAGTTATTGAATAATCGAGTGCAATATTAGTAAGCAGTAATATTTTGAAAAAATATTTTTTTTCTGAGAAGTAGTTCTCAACAGTGGGCTTAAATATTCAGTAAATTATGTTGTAAACAGATGTGCTGTCATCCAAGCTTTATTGTTCCACATACAGAGCACAGGCAGAGTAGATTTAGTGTAAATCTTTTTTTGAACACTAAACAACTTTTAGTATTTATTTATTCTTTTTTTTTTAATTTTAAAGATGTGGTGTATAATTCAGGGTTAGATATACAAATGTTGATTATGCAGGTACCCTTGTTGATGAGGTGTGCCCATCCCTCCCCTGGAAGTGTCCCCCAATTGTCAATCCCACCCCCTCTCCCCTGGCAGTTTCCCACTATTGCCAATCCCTTTTTCATAGTATTATGATAATTGTTCAAGGTCCTCTTATGAGTGAGAACATATGGTATTTTGTTCTTTGTTTCTGTGACAGACCACTGTGTATGATAGACTCTAAATCTATTCAAGTTGCTGTGAAGTCCATATGTTTGTTCTTCTTTATGACTGCATAATATTCTTAAGGGGCTTAGGATTTTTGGAATGGTAAGTGAGCATTAGCTTCACCTTAATGTCATTGGTTGTACTAGTCCCTAACAAGAGAGTGAGCTTTTTCTTTGAAGCATTGAGACCAGGAATTGACTTCTCCTCTCTAGCTGTACTAGTCCTAGATGACACCTTCTAGTATAAGGTTTTCATGTACATTGAAAATAGGTTGTTCAGTGTAGTTACCTTTATCAATGATCGTAACTAGATCTTCTAGATAACTGGCTACAACTTTTCCACTAGCACTTGCTACTTCACCTTGCACTTTTATGTTATGGAGATGGCTTCTTTCCTTAAACTTCATGAATTAATCTCAGCTAGCTTCAACCTTTTCTCTCCAGCTTCCACACCTCTTCCAGCCTCACAGATTGAAGAGAGTCAGGCCTTTGCTCTGGATTAGGTTTTGGTTTAAGGGAATATTGTTTTGAATTTCTATCTGGACTACTCAAATTTTGTCATTACCAGCGAGAAGGCTGTTTCTCTTTCTTATTATATATGTGTTCACTTGAGTGGCATTTTTAACTTTTTTCAAGAACTTTTCCTTTGCATTCACAACTTGGTTAACCATTTGGTGCAAGATGCCGAGATTTTGGCTGTCTATTTTGCAATGCCTTTTTCAGCAAACTTAATTATTTCTAGCTTTTGATTTAGAGTAAAAGACATTCAATTTTGTTTTCTCTTAAATACTTAGAGGCCACTGTAGGGTTCCTTACTAGTCTAATTTTAATATTGTTGTATCTCAGGAAACAGGGAAGCCCAAGGAGAGAGAGAGAGAGAGATCAGCAAATGGTCAGTCAGTGGAGAAGTCAAAGCACATACAGCACTTATCTAATTGATACGTTCTCAGTCTTTCTTATATGGGTGTAGTTGGTGGTGTCCCAAAGGAATTACAAGTCACATTAAAGATCACTGAACACAGATTATCATAACAGATATAATAATATCTGTTATATAATAAAGTTTGAATTATCTTGAGAATCCTCAAAATGGGACACAAAGACACAATGAGAGCACATGTTGCTGGGAAAATATGGCACTGAAAGACTTGCTAAACTCAAGGTTTCCATAAACCTTCATTATTTGTTAAAAATGCAATATCTGGGAAGCTAAACTTAAAAAAATGAATCACAGTAAAAAAAAGTTATGCTTATAACTTACTTTTAGAATCTTGTCTTTAGCACTCCTGTATTCAGCATAGAGAAATAAGGCCATTTGCTTATTAAACTATAAATTTGGGAACAAAATATTGTAATTACAATTACAATTTTTATTTATTATTTCAGCATAATATATCATTTATTATTCTAAGAAAAGATTTCCTTTTATTTATGATGTAAAAATGTTTATTGAAACAAAACGTAACTTTTTAAAGTACTCATTCTTAAAAAATTTTAAGCATTTAGGATAAAGTTCATGTTATGGATAGTCAGAAATACAATTCAATCAGGAATACATTTTTATTCTATGGCCATTCTTAAACTAATAACACACCCCAAAACAGATTATTAGTAGTCATTGTTCTGTTTTGTGTTTCATGTGTAAGTTATCTTCTTTAATTTTCATAACAACCTTATTAATTAGAAGTAATCTGCACTTTACAGACTAACAACAGTTCTGCTAATCAAATATGTATCATTCAATTCCAAAATCCATGCTCTTATTTCTCTTAGGCTTTGTATTATATTAGCAAATAAAAGAACAAGTAAATACATAAACTTTTGTGAAAAATTCAAAATCCCTAGAAAATCCATTAGTTTTATTGCAATTTTTCAGAGTGAAATTCTGTTTGTGACTATTCCCTTCTTCCTCCAAATTGTGTCACATTGTCTTTAAATGTACGCTACACAATACAATTTACCTACTAAAAGTAATATATGTTACTTTTACCTAGAAAAAAATATTTAATTATATGCTTTAGTCTAAGAGAAATCCTCGAAAAACATATGTGTTAATAAGCAATTGTATTAAGTTAGATGTTTTGATGAATGGGATTTTAAAAAAGAATCCCTATGTTCTGCCGGCTCTGTTTTTATCTACAATTGAAAATTAAATTTTATTTTGTATCCCTTAATAGAAGCATTAATGTGTCTTTTTTCTTGGATTTTAATTTTCTTTTTTATAATGATCAATACCAACCACAAATTAAGTGAGATCGTTATGGTTAAATTGAGGTGTACGAAAATACTTATGGCAAGTCTTAATTTCTTTTGTCAACATTATTTTACTACTCTAATGGTTTATTTGTTTTTAATTGAAACATGTTACATGAAATTTGCAAAGAAATACCATTATTTTAACTGTAGCCGTGAGCCTATGCATGACAGTGTCATCAGTTGAATCTTGCTCGGTTCTGATTTCAAACTCAATCTACTAAACCCTTGAAAGTTTACTTGTTAATTATTGCCAAGTAAAATTTTAATTTGCTCCAAAATTGCATGGTGAATATGGTTATTACAATTAAGTTTATATTAGAAATTGGCACTAGAGGGAGCTAAGTAATTGTATCATGTATGTGTTTAGGGGGAAATTGAACATTCATTTAAAAACTTGTATTTTTTTCAGAACCTGCTGATTTTACAAATATGGCAGCTATGCCTCAGCAAATTATAAGCAATAATGAATTAGTTAATTTTCTTTAGTGAAAACTGCAATGGTAAGATTATTAAATTACTGTATTTCTACTTAGTGAAAGTAGCTACCAGTCAGTAAATTAGGATTTCTAAGACTCTTTAGGGAAAGGGATTATTACTATTATCCATGTTTATCATTATTTTGGCCCTAACAGAATTAAAATGTTCATAGTACCTGTTAAAATACAATATTTTGTTCCCAAATTTATAGTTTGATAAGCAAATGCCTTATTGAATAGAACCTCGGAGCAGATTAGAAAACAATTTTACTCTTATGGAATATTCTGGGAATTTATTTTGAAGGGTTGATTCAATTCAACAATAGTATTCTTTCCCAGCAAGCAGAGCCTAACATGCATTGAGTTAAATTTTGCCACTTTCTATTCGTCTGTTTATCTCTAAAATGAACAAAAGCTAGAAGCTGCAGGATGTTTTTATTTACATAAACCAAAGAGCTAAAGAGCAAATATGTAATTCCTTATATTTTACATATTTGGTCCCAGGACACATTCATATTTTAAAACAGCTTGTATAAAATTAATATTGGGGGGGACGAGAGATTTTATTCTCGCCATCACTTCATCCCTTCATCACAGCCAAAAAGATCCACATTTTACACAACCTTATAAGTGAGCATGACTCCATTACAATTAATGCACACAATAACTTTTTTTTCCCCACAAGTTTTGTGAGAAAAAAAAATATGGTTTAGATGTTAAAATGAAATGAGGTTTTATTCATATTCTATTCTACTTTGAAAATAGAATGATGTTATAATATTTAAATAAACCCTGTTGTCATTTGTGAAGAAATTTTTTAGCTGATTTTTAGTTATTTGAATTGATGTACCAATGCCCAAAGGAAAGTCTCTGTGGCTTTTTTTCCCCTAATGGTTCAAATGAGGAAAACCTTCTGTCATTAACTTCATGTGAATAGGTTTAATTTTAATATAGAAGTGAATTTCTGTGACAACAAATGTACAGAGTAAAAAAGAAAATTACAGTCAGGCAATAAACTATTTGATAAACCACAAAACTGAATTCTTCCTATTTGCTTCATTTCTTTTTTCATAAAAATGAAATTTTTCTCAAATGTTATATTTTATTTTTACTATTTGAATAATTAACATATTATCTCTCTCAAACAAGAGTGTTGTAATCCAAGTTAGCCTGGCAAAAGAAGTTAGCCAGTGATATTTCAAAGATAAGACTTGGGGAAAAGGAGAGGGTCTCTAAGCTGAATATAACTAGAACATTTTTCAGATCTCAAATTTAATGTGTAACAAACTTTAATGTACATACTAATCACCTGAGGACTTCTTAAAATACAGAAAACACAGGATTCTGCATTTCTAACAAGCTCTCAGATGATGCTGTTTTGCTGTCTGGGGATCACACCTTGAAGCAATAGTCTATACCATCTTTAAAGCTGCTACAGGTTCTCTTGCTTGAAAGAGAAGTAAGACTCTAGAGCAAAAAAAAGGGTCCTGATCCTGAAAATCTGAGATGGCAACTATAACTGTTTTTGTCCATTCTCAGCTGTGTTTAATGCTTAACATTGACACTGTTACAGTAACTCTACAGGCACAAGGTCATGTGCAACTATTCACATTGTCCAGCTGCAACCTCCTTTGATTTCACAGCATGGAGGAGATACCAAAATATCACCTTTAAAAATTTTCATAGCTTTAAAATCTTTCGAGTAGGTAAATTACATAGGGAGATATGTGAGATTTAGGAAAGTTGCCCAGTATAGCAAAGACAACTCTTTGATTTGAAATTGGAATTACCTGTGTTCAGATTCCACTTTGCCAGTCACTAAATATGTAACCCTAAAAAATTGACTTAAGAGAAGCTAAGAATTCTGTAAGATGCAAGTTCTGGCCACCAGTTTCAGCTCCCTATGTAGACCTCAGCCCACTGAACTTGATATATCTTTTTAAACAAAAGATCATGAAAACATGCATGTCTAAAAAATTGATTTAATGTCCTGAAGCTCAATTTTATTGTTTGTAAAATGAAACTGTAATACTACCTTATATTTTATCTTATATTTTTTACTTGCTTATATTTTATCATTTCTTTTTTCTTTTCTTTTCTCCTCTCTCTCTCTCTCTCTCTCTCTCTCTCTCTGAGTTAGGGTCTCACTCTGTCTCCCATGTCGGGATGAAGTGGCATGATCATGGCTCAACACAGCGTCAACTTTCTGGGCTCTGTCGATGCTCCCGCCTTATATTCCTGAATAGCTGGGACTACAGGTGCATGCCAACATGCCCAACGAATTGTTCTTAGTTTTTGTAGAGACGAGGTCTTGCTATGTTGCCTAGCTTGTTCTAGAACTCCTGAGCTCAACCAATCCTTCTCCCTTGTTCTCCCAAAGTGCTGGGATTACAGGCAGGAGCCACCATGCCTGTGCAATCTTATTATTTCTTATTTACTTGGCTTATATCATTGAGCACCTAGAATTTTGATATATTTAATTTAGGATCAGGATGTTAACATATGACATGCTCTGGTGAGAAAGGGCTATCAGTACTACAACTATTACCAGCAAAATAAGATATTGTGCTATCAATAGTTGAGTGTAGATGGATTAAATTGTGAGATAAAAAGATGAGAAAGCAAGCAAGAAAGATGGAGCCAGATAACAAAAGGCCTTAGATCTATGCTAAGAATTTGAAATTTATTCTGTAAGAAATTATGAATCATTGAAAGATTATGAACTGAGGAATAGTGGGAACAAACTAATATGTCTCTTTTTTAAAATTAGAGAATGGTTTAGATGGGACTTAAGCATTTTTTTTGTAGTCCTGGTTAAGAGATTATGAGTGCATAGGCCAAAATAATGGAAACAGAAAAAGATATCTTTTTTTTTTTTTTTTTGAGTTGAAGTCTCACTCTGACGCCCAGACTGGAGTGCAGTGGCCGCTCCCGGCCACCGCAGCCTCTACCTGCTGGGCTCCGGCGATCCTTCCGCCTCAGCCTTCCGAGTAGCCGGAATTACAGGCATGCGCTACCACGCCCGGCTGATTTTTTTGATTTATTATAGAGATGAGGTCTCGCTGCCCAGGCGGGTCTCAAACCCGCGGGCTCAGGCAATCCACTCACCTCAGCCTCCCAAAGGCGCGGGATTACAGGCTGAGCCACCGAGCCCGGCTCAATTATATTTTCTTAATTTTGAAGTCTTGACCATTTAATAGTTATGTGCCATTCACTGGCAAGGCAACAAGAGTTCTGACCTTGTCTCCAATTAGCTGTGTGGATTTTAGTAAGTCATTTTATTTGAACAGGATTCTAAAGTCACTGCTAAATTGAATTTTGTAATCTTGTATTTCTAGATTCTCCAGCATACTTGAAGGTAATAAAAGGACATTTTAGTAAGATTTAGCGATAGTGTATACTTTCTAAAGGGTTATTGACTTGGTTGCAACATTCAGCATTTTCTGAGCCTCAGGTTCCGGCTCTTTAAAATTGATATAATAATAATTACATGCATTA
>NW_007260549.1:505654-506172 GCF_000164805.1 Carlito syrichta | reverse complement strand
CAACTCAACAGACTTTAGGAAATGTACAATTTCACATAACAAAAAGTGCACCAGGAGTGATGTTGGTTTTTCTGTGATTTTGGGTGTTCATTTTGGAGATGGATGTACCTTCAGAAATGACCATGCCCAGAGGCAGTACAGAAATGGTCTCTTCATTGTGTCTCTTTTTGGAAAGACAGCTCTTCATAGAAACTCCCCAGCCAACATTCCTTGATCTTGTCTAGAATTGTATCCCAAGCTTAGTCATGAACCAATCACTGTCAAGTTAGAGAGATGAAACTCTAAGGCTCCTCCTCCTGCTGTACTGAATAGAGACAGCCTTTCCTACAGTGTACGACTACTAGGGAAAGAGTGGATTGCTCTGCGGTGTTTTGTGAAGAAGGTTTGAAGGTCTGATGACAAAGGGAAAAAAATATGTGTCTCTGTGTGTGTGTGCACGCGTGCGTGTGTGTGAGCGTGCACATGCGTATTGAAGAAATAACAACTGTCTACTTTTGATGAAGGAAATCTGCACTTTT
>NW_007260549.1:505271-505634 GCF_000164805.1 Carlito syrichta | reverse complement strand
CATGGTTTTGTGGCTGCATAAGTTCTTAGGGATTGGATATCTGGGAAAGATTTTAATTCTCCCTCACTGATGAAGCTTAGCTTGGCCGGGGAGGTTATTATTGGTTGAAATTGTTTATCTTTTAGGACTTTGAAGATAGGGCTCCAAGCTCTCCTAGCATGCAGGGTTTCTGCAGATAAATCTGCTGCTATTCTGATTGGTCTTCCATGGTAGGTGATCTGGCCTTTTTCTCTTGCTGCCTTTAAGGTTTTTTCTTTTGTGCCTACTTTATTTAGGCTAATTATTATGTGTCTAGGAGTTGGTCTTCTCGTTTGTTGTCTTGCGGGGGTTCTCTGAATCTCTTTTGTTTGAATTTTTGTATCA
>NW_007260549.1:499815-505251 GCF_000164805.1 Carlito syrichta | reverse complement strand
ACCTCAGCCTCCCAAAGGCGCGGGATTACAGGCTGAGCCACCGAGCCCGGCTAGAAAAAGATATCTTAAATAATTATTTGGAAATCAAGTTTGCAAGGATAAGTGACCACATTTGAACATTGGGCTATGAGTTAAAATGTTTTGAATCAACTCAACAGACTTTAGGAAATGTACAATTTCACATAACAAAAAGTGCACCAGGAGTGATGTTGGTTTTTCTGTGATTTTGGGTGTTCATTTTGGAGATGGATGTACCTTCAGATATGACCATGCCCAGAGGCAGTACAGAAATGGTCTCTTCATTGTGTCTCTTTTTGGAAAGACAGCTCTTCATAGAAACTCCCCAGCCAACATTCCTTGATCTTGTCTAGAATTGTATCCCAAGCTTAGTCATGAACCAATCACTGTCAAGTTAGAGAGATGAAACTCTAAGGCTCCTCCTCCTGCTGTACTGAATAGAGACAGCCTTTCCTACAGTGTACGACTACTAGGGAAAGAGTGGATTGCTCTGCGGTGTTTTGTGAAGAAGGTTTGAAGGTCTGATGACAAAGGGAAAAAAATATGTGTCTCTGTGTGTGTGTGCACGCGTGCGTGTGTGTGAGCGTGCACATGCGTATTGAAGAGATAACAACTGTCTACTTTTGATGAAGGAAATCTGCACTTTTACACTAATAATTGTCTGATATTTCATTGATAAACAAGTATTTAATGTCTTTCTGTAGAGTAGACTATAAACCCCATTAGATCTGGGACCATATCTAACAATGCATATTTTAAAATTTATTATTGTATTCCTATCACTTGGTGCAGTGCCAGGCACACTGATGATTTTCATGAAAATAGTATTTGATAAACTTCCCTTGAAGGTCATATGGCTTCTGTATACACATTCAATAGACTTCTCTACTCTCTTACCAAAGTTTTTTCTCCATGCACAAGTCTTTCCAGAACTAAAAAAATATTCACAAACCCAGCTCCTTCTTTTTTTTAAAAAAATTTAGTTTGAAATTCATATAGTTCCTCTTCCAACAGGTCTTTTATAATGACTTTGTCTAAATTATTTTTCCATCATAAATTTGTATTTTATTCTAGTGCTTTGCATATCCCCTGGTATAACTTTAATAACTAATAAATATAAATCATGTATATAGATGTAGTTAAATATAGGTATTTTTGTGCTCTTCTTGAAGACAGCATCTGTCTTTATTTTCTTTACCAATACACCTGCAGAACTCAATGGAGTACATTGTACATATCTGTACTCTATAAATATTTACTCAGTGAAAAATGTCACTGAGGTCTTTGTCTCTAGATTAGGTGACTTAGAAAATGCCTTTAACTAATCCAGAAATTTGAGAGAAAGTAGCAGTTCAAATGAAAGGTAGTAAAACACTGTAATCTGAGATACAGTGGGAATTAAGCAGGATACATTCTAGACTTTAAAATTTGAGTCTGTAGCAGGAGAGAGAAAATTATATTGGAGGCAGATATCTCACTAGCAGAATCTATACCTTCATGGAACTATATTATTTAAGCAAAAACAAATTGATGTGGTTTTGTCACTGAGAGTATTTTATCAGCCATATACTGTATTTATATAGTGTTTATTTATTTGACTATTTGGGTTCCTAAAAAACTTTAGGTTACAAGAGCAGGGACGCATAGATCTTGAGTTTGGTAATAATAAACTTTATATAAGCTTGTGTGAATATAAAGTAAGCATATAGCAAATATTTTATCCAATTCATTAATTAATGAGGAAAACCAGTAAGAGGCAGAAACAGTTCAAAAACTTTTTGAGAAACTGGATAAAAAGCAATGCTATAATAAATTTACAGGTTTTATATAAAACTGGTGCAAGTCTTCCAGGGGATTGCGACTTTTTGGATGGAAATTATTTGTATTTCTACTGGACAACAATGTACAAGTTAACTGCTGTACTGAAAATGTGGAAAATAGTTGATCAATAGAAAGTCAAGCTCAGCTTGGTACTAAGAAAGCACACAGGTGTGTACGTGTTGCCTATTTTCAAGTGTTTGGATAATTTTTCTGACAATGTTAAAAAATACATTTTATTAAAGAAGATATGTGTGTGTGCATGTGTGTGTGTACGTGTGTGTGAAAGAGATGCTAATAATGATTGTTTGGTGTTAACAAACCACTATCTCTGTCATATATCCTGCAATTTAGATATTTAGAATTAAACTCCCTATTTATACACATTTTCTTTTAAAGATGTCAACCAGACATAATTGACCAAAGTATTTTTAAAAGGTTTTGGTAGCAAATAAGGTGTGCCTATAGATTTAAATAATAAATATAAGCTACATTTTTTCCAGAATAAATGTAAGATTGTGATTTTATTAAGAAATTTAAGCCGGGCTCGGTGGCTCAGCCTGTAATCCCGCGCCTTTGGGAGGCTGAGGTGAGTGGATTGCCTGAGCCCGTGGGTTGGAGACCCGCCTGGGCAGCGAGACCTCATCTCTACAATAAATCAAAAAATCAGCCGGGCGTGGTAGCGCATGCCTGTAATTCCGGCTACTCGGAAGGCTGAGGCGGAAGAATTGCTGAAGCCCAGCAGGTGAAGGCTGCGGTGGCCGGGAGCGGCCACCACACTCCAGTTTGGGCAACAGAGTGAGACTCCAACTCAAAAAAAAAAAAAAAGAATTAAAAGAATTAAGAAAAATGAAGCTCAATGAAGATGCATTCACAAAGAAAATGAAGCTCAGTGAAGATGCATTCACAAAATAAGAAAAGGCATATGCGTCACTTCATGCCAAATCTGGTATAATAGAACAGCTATGCGATGTTAATTAAGTTACTAATTTCCTTTATGAATAAATTTTCTTGTGTGGATACCAAAGATAAACACCATAGTTGCCTGAAAAGAAAGTGTATCAATTAACATACTTTTGACTACCAATACTGTACCAGAATGGTGGCTTCACTAACATAAAGATTGATTCGCTCAGATAGTTTGAAGGTAAGTGATTGTAGGTAGAGTTCAGGCTTTAAAATGTCCCCAAAGTCCCAGGGGAATTTTATCTATTCACTGTGTCATTGTCAGGGTGTTTATGATATTGTTTCTACTGGTCTGCCAGAAGGAAAGCATGACACAAGTTTCATGCCCATATGCAACCACGTAGAAATGGGCTGTCCGGTGCAACATCCACTTGTTCTTCCACATCCCTTCTTGACCCCTCTCTACCAATTATTTAGCACAGAATGGTGACAGAAATGCAGTACGTCAGTTAACTGCAACTCTGACTTCTAATTTGTTTCAACTAACAAAACCAGGACATTAAAATTAGAAAGGTAAGTGATGCTGAGGTATTTTCCCCCACTGCTTGCACTTTTCCAGGTAATCGTGCATGGGATCTAAAACATAATTAACCTTTTCAGCACAGCTATTCTTACTAAGAACTAATAACTGGACCCCACCCCTTTGCTACATGGCAACAACTCTGCTCTTGCAAGCCTCTGGTCACTGCTTTACCTCTTGCTCTTAAGAAATTATTTAGAAAACCACTACATTACTTACTATACCAATGACTTTTTAACCTACATTTACTGGGCTGTTAGTGATATATATTTATGCAACATTGGCTATTACATAAGCAATTTCTTCTCAAAATAATATACAATTAAGAAGACTTACCTAAATACTCACAAAATATCCATGAATAACATTAAAAAACTTTTTATACCATCAAAAGCAGTAACTGATAATCTAATTATAGAATTAGAGATAATTCATAAATATAAAATAAATTTATATTGTTACTAATGCATAGGCAGATATGAATATCTGTATCATCTATCATTATCTACCAAGAGAGAGCAAGAAAGGGGGGGGATCTGTTGTAACTCCTGGAATTGTACTTCATAAAATGAAATAAAAGACCACTGAAAATGCAAAATATGCTGTGTACTTTGCCACCATTGACCCTGTAATTCATTTTTCATCCAGAACAAATTCAAAACTGAATTATCCACTAACTCTTCTGAAGAATGCCTTTATGCAAAAAATAGAGAGCTATTTTCTCTGTTCTCGTTGCTTTGAAAACTGATGGCAACATATATTTCTGTTCCTGTGCTAAAGTTACTGTTACCAGGCAAAAGAAATTAGCAATTTGCTCTAAACAATTTTCTTAGAATATTGGGAACAGAACTAAAATAACTTGTTTTTTAAAGACTAATGACTTGCTGATCATCAAGACTGGCTTCAAGACTCACCTCTCCATATCCTCTAAGCTAAAAAAAATTGCTATAAATTCTCTAATAGCAACCATAATATTCATCTTGCAAAATCTACGTTAAAACCACCTACCACACACCCCAAGGCCCTTTAAGTGTACTCCCCTGACTTTTATCCATCTCCGACACTATTCATATACAGTTCAGATAGTATTCTTTCTTAATGGCAGTAGGTCTAATAAATGTAGTCTTGCTTGATCAATGTTTTATTTCTAATGTACTTTTGGAAAATCAACATCTGACAGCCTTCCCATTCCCCTGAGCTTTAGTGGCATCTTACTCTTCCCAAATGGAGATGGTAAATCCCAGAATAAAACTGAACAAGAAGTATGGGCTCTGAGATGTTGGATCAATACATTTTGTAGTTTTAGATATGTGAGTGAGTCAAGTGTGGTAGGGGACATTGGTTAGGAAAAGTACCGGGGTGGCAGCTTATCTGTATTTGAAAACAGTTTTCAGGTATTAACATTATCTCAGAGCACCACACTACCAGAAGGTCAGGAATAGATATAACTCTAACATATTTTACGAGAAATGGGGAATTAGAATTAGTTATGTGAACTCAACCTGACTTCTAATTACAGATCTAAAAAGAGTACTTACATACCAAAAATTGAAGTATGAACAGAGCAATCTGCCGTACTCTCACACTTTTTTTGAGGCATACTATTTGAGCTAGATAGAGAGGAGAGAAAAAAATCAAACACTGAATGTTTTTTTAACAAAAGAGGTTGTTACTAGAATAGATTAGAATCTCAGCATTGAAATCACCTGGGAATCTTTTAAAATACAACAAAGCCCAGGAAACCCTGCAAACAGATATTATTATTTAATTAATCTGGCTTGGGCCCTTGTTCCAATATGGCACTTGGGCTGAATATCCATTGCTAGAACTGAGATTGTAGAAAGCAGTTTGGAGATTTCTCAAAATACTATAAATGGAAAACAAACAAATAGCAATGGCACTACTGGGTATGTAACCAGTGGAGCAAAAATCACTCTACTAAAGAAGCCTGCACTTGGATGTTTATCACAACACTATCCACAATGCCAAAACATGGAATGATTGTAGGTGCTCATCAGTGGTAGGCTGGATAAAGGAAATGTGATACACACACACCTTGGAATATTATGCAGCCATAAGAAACAATAAAATCATTCTTTGCAGCCATACGGATT
>NW_007260549.1:431124-499795 GCF_000164805.1 Carlito syrichta | reverse complement strand
CGCCCAGCAGGTGAAGGCTGCGGTGGCCGGGAGCAGCCACCACACTCCAGTCTGGGCGACAGAGTGAGACTCCAACTCAAAAAAAAAAAAGAAAGAAAGAAATTTAGTAAGATCTAACCTAGGTGCTCCAACATATCCTTATTTAATTTCTGAAGAAGATGAAAGAAATTTCAAAACTTCTTGTTACTTCATTCACGGTCCTTTAGGTAGCTGAACTGGATTGTTTATTTGATGAAAAACTGGTGAAACTCTACAAGGGTGATGTTGCATCTACATGTAACATAGTAGATCTAGAATAATAAGTGCTATTTAGTACATTTTTATTGACTCAGTGGCAGAGTTCTGATATAATACATATTATTTAACCTATACAATAAGAGCATTGAGGTAGATAATATTTTGTAGATGAGAAATTGAGGTTGAGGGAGATTGAATAATCCCTAAAAGCCACTATAAGTAGTGGGATTGATATCCTTCCCAATCTAATTGAAGCTGCAGTACTGTATTTAATAATTGCTTTTCTTTTATTTTTAAAATGATTGTTTTTCTATGAGAGCTTTTTTCTTTTTAGGAATCTCTAAGTATCAGTAGGTTTTTTAAGCTATATTATTTTGATAGGAATTTATAGTGTAATGGTATTAACATAGTTACTAGTTACTATGCATCTACTTCCATCCAATATTTTTGTGCCACATAATTTTTAATAACAAGACCCTGTGGTAAGTACTGTAATTTTAAAGTTACGTTTTGCCATGTGGAAGTTCAAACAAATGTACAGAATTGTCCATTAACTGGCTAGATCTTTCTGACCTTCCTGCTGATATTTACCTATATTATGATTATGTCCCTGTCCTTGGGATGGAAATTCAGAGATTGTTGCTGACTTCCTGACAACATTCCTGCTGTCCTCACTGAAGTGACCCTCATGGCAACTTAGTCTGGCCTAAGCATGTTTGTAGATGTGGATGCTACTTTTGGTATAGGAGGGAGCTGATATACCCTTCAGCATTTCTTCATTAGTCTTCTCATGCTATTTACAGTAATCCAATATTTGCAGCTCCAGTTTAGACTATCCATACTCCTCTATTTCCTCCTGTCAGAAATAACATCTTCTAAGGATTGGTCAGACAACATTTGAGTGGTGCATCAAAATATGTTATTAATAAGTGTACCTCCAGATAGATATACATGTGGTAAAACAAATATCCCTAACTGTTAAGTAATCTATATGTTAGATTCATGTTAGGTATATGGGCACAATGTAAAAATATTTTCCTTTTCTACATTTGAACACTTTCACAATAAAAGGCTTGGGAAAATATCTATCTCCTACAAACTTGCAGCTAATTTATTTTGTGTTTTCTTGTACTTTCAGATAAAATAGAAGTGCCAAAGCCAGAAATCTTCATCTCTTCTGTTCAGAGATGTGACCCAAAATACCTAAAACCAATGACCTTAATAAATATAAGTTGAATGAAATTGTTTACTAAGAAAAAAACTTCACTGAAGACAATGATTGCTTGTGGTAAGATGTTCACCTGCTGAGATTAAAGTTTTCAAACAAGAAAGTAGGGTAGGAGGACAAAACCAATCTTCTAACTTTTTAGCTGAGAATTAATCATCAAATAAAAACCAAACCAAAAAAAAACTTATGACTTCTAAAGTTTGTTCTGGAACACTACACAGTGATATACGTCTTTGAGGGAAAATAAAAACAAAACTGAGCAAAGGGATTCCAAAATGTTAAGATCCTTCAAAGAGATTTCCTCTGTGTGTGGATTTAGCAGGAGTCTGAGGCTCATTCTTAAAAATTTCTTTTCACTCTTGGAGATTCTCACAGGAAAAACATGCGGAACAGAACGGAGTGTGAACCTACCCATTTACAGACAACCTTTGAGTTAAGAAAAATTCAATACTGCCTTGCAGTGTAGAAGACCAACCTCTATATCAGGAGCAAAGTTAAGAATATTTTGGTTTCTAATGTGAACACAAATCTAAGAAAGATAGCTAGTAAGGGCAGTTTTGTTTTGTTTTGTTTTGTTTTTCCCCCAATAAATAATCTCGCTCCAAAGAAGCAATAACATTCCAGCCTTAAAAAGATGCAACTTGATATTTGGGAATTGCTAAGTGAATAAATACCTTTTTTCACTTCTGCAGAATGTTCTAGAGAAGCAACTACTTTTCTGTCACCCCTAGGCCACCCTTCTGGCAACCACCAGGGAGAGATATAGTCACATAGGCCACTTCTGTTCTGGAAGTTGTGAATAAGTGAAGTTAAAAGTCTTGCATGGACATGCAAGGGGATGGTGGCATAGGTCTGCTTTTCCTCAATGTTGTTTTATTCAGGTGTGTCAGCAGCATTTTCAAATGTGTATTATAGGTCAAATTTCCTTTGGTACCTTCATTATAATGGTGTCTATATTGAAATTTATATTGACTCTTGACTAGACTGCAAACTAGACTCATTTTTAAACGTCACTGTTTACACTTTAAACATATTACATGTTACTGTGAAAATTTCCAAACAAACACAAAAATGGAAGGAATGATATGAAAAATGATATGAAAAAAATAATTTTCCTCATGGAAGAATGTCTGAGCTGCTAAATTAAATCTATTATATTCATTTTATTAAATATTAAGTAAAACCTGTCACCTACCCTTAGCACCTTAATTAGCCCCTGTCACCTTTTTTTTTTTTTTTTTTGAGTTGGAGTCTCACTCTGTCGCCCAGACTGGTGTGCAGTGGCCGCTCCCGGCCACCGCAGCCTCGACCTGCTGGGCTCCGGCGATCCTTCCACCTCAGCCTTCCAAGTAGCTGGAACTACAGGCGTGCGTTACCACGCCCGGCTCATTTTTTTTTTGATTTATTGTAGAGATGAGGTCTCGCTGCCCAGGCGGGTCTTGAACCCGCAGGCTCAGGCAATCCACTCACCTCAGCCTCCCAAAGGCGCGGGATTACAGACTGAGCCACCGAGCCCGGATAGCCCCTGTCATTTTAAAAGTGAACTGATTTTTTGCTGTTCTTGCACTTAAGTTATATTTCTTTAATCCTCATGTTCATAACCCTATGCTTACTTAAGCTTTACACACTAGAATCTGTCCTTACAAGCTGCTCAATTTTATCATCCTCAGATACTATCTTCTACCATAGAATCCAAACCACTGACTGAATTCCAAGGTCTCTAACTTATTAAACAAGGGTTTTTTTTTCCTTCAACCAGATGAATTTTCTTCCTATTTTATTAACATATTAATATCCATTCCTACTCAGAGACTTTTAGACATGTTGTTTTTCTAACACAAAACTTCTTCCTTTTCCACACCCATATACACATTTGAGCATCCTTACAGCAACCCAGCTCACTTCAACCTAGTCCAAGCAGGCATTCCTGATCATACCAGACTTCACTTTGAGTGCCAAAGCAGTTGACTGTGCCAAGGTGATTATATCATGTAATAGCAGAGCTTATTTCTGTCCTAATGTTTTGAAATGTGTTCACTTTGCACATTCTTTAGTTGCTTTTTATTTAGTGTCAATGAGGTTGGGGAATAGGTCTTATATTTCTTCTAAAGCACTTATGTTTGTCGGTTTCAATTCTGGATACACATCAGACTCCCATGGAACTGTTATACAAAACAAAAGAAAAATTTTAGATATACACTGTCAAGTTTATTTAAGATGAAGCTTGAGAAATTATAAAACTCCTAATTTTCCAGGTGGTCTATTTATACCTATTTCAGTGTTGATTTATGGACCATCATATGGGATTCTTTTTAAAAGAAAATATGATGAGAACTGAACTTATAAGACATACCTGATTCATATGTATTTATTTACTGTATTGAAAATTTTGTGGTAAGCATCTTTATGATATTGTCTGAATGTACATATAAGAACTATAAAATGAATCTGATTTTCAAACAACTATTAAACAGTCAAACATATTTATCTGTACTGAATTACCTCATACTAGTAATTATTCTTTAATGGTGCCCCCAAATAAAACAGCTATGGTACAATTATTTTACATTCTTTTTCCATTTATTATATTTTATTTAGTAGAAATCCACAGAACATGCTGTAATTTATTCACCACATAGTTTTTGAACATTGTCTACAATCTGGGTCTACAAGTAAGTCGTGGATTATAGTTCTATTCTGCTTGGCATGCATAATGTTCATTTTTTATTTCAAGTAAGTTTATAGTATTTTCGAGTTATGAAAGTTTTAACAAAATATTTAGACTTATAGATTCTTTTAAGCATAGAAAAAGCTGGGAATACCTAGCACATATTCTTACCTCACAGCAATTGGCAGAAGCTGAGTAATGTGTGTACTCTATGAATATAGCAGAAAATGGCCAGTTTGTATCAGACCCTATAATTCCCTGTTTTCTTACACACCTGTTACTTGCCTGGTCATTTGAACATACACCTCTCTGCTCTGTCTATGATAGAGAGTACAAGTAATTTATGATAATAAAATGATTAGTAAACAATTAAATTTTCAAAATTGATTCAAATATAAGCAGGAGATCACAATGAATTATTCTTTATAATATTTTTTAATAGAAGAATGTGAATTGATGCATATTTGTAAAGAAATACACCTCCCTAAAGTTGTGAAAGAGAGAAAGGGAATTTTATTCTTTTGCCCATGCCAGTCTCAAGAGGAAAAAACTATATGATTGGTGACATTGCAAATTATTCATTAGACCACAGTAACTACTGGGTGAGATTCACATATTTCAAATGATTACACCTTTACATACTGCCCTCTCTTTTTCTTTCTTACTCCCTTTATGCAGCTGGTTTAGTAAGTTGAGTGAGAGACTGCTGCTTGGGTTGAAGAACGGTAGGTAAGCATAGCTATCAGGCCTTGACCAGGCCAATAATAATATGAAAACATCTCTACCATTTTGCTGTGTTTTCTTAATGTGTACAGCTCTATCAGTAACTTCCATTAAGAAGAATTGATTAAAAGAACAAGATTTAAGATTTTCAGTATTCCCCATCCAAATACCATAAAATTCCATCCTGATTTCATGTTCTTACCCAATCAACAGGCTTCAATAAGAGGTACTCACCTATCTGATTCACCCATTCATAGCACTGTAATCTTAATAATCAAAAGACTCCTCTAGATGAGTCTATAAGGACATGATAGTATACACAACATGAACCTTTATGAGGCTGACAAATAATGTGTTGAGAAAAATGAATTCTAAACTCTTCAATGAGATGCATGTGTTCATTTTTGTCCTTATAAATTTTCATTTTCTCATTACTAAAGATCTAATGGAAATTCATCTAAGAAAGAATAGGTCAAGGTACAATCTAAATGATCTTCTGTTTTGTGCCATTTTATGGCATCTGGGCTGCATTGCCTGCTTCCTGCATTAGAACCTTATTACTAATCACAGAACATGTCTCAGGTTTTACTTATTAATTCACTTGCTCAAAGAAGGATCTTTCAATTACTAGGTTTTGAATAGATTGATTTCTATGCTACATTTGCTTTCTTTTAATATTCTTTGCAAAATTATAGCTTCCTCCTTTACTAATAAAAGAAAATTGAGGAGAGTTGTTTTGACTCTCTGTCTCTTTCTCTTCCAGGACATATCCCGGTTCTATTTGCCATTATATTCTTTTTGCAATATATCAGAATTCTTCTCTTAGTGGTGACATAGGGAGGGTCATTTAAAAATCATTGTTTGGGAAAAATGAACTGCCGTTTGGGCACTGTCAGGACACTCTTTCTGTAAAACATTATAAATCTCCTCATGGACAATTATTTAAGAGAGCTCATGGATATTATCATACCCAATGTTGTGAAGGACAACTGTATTCAGTAAAGGCTTATTAGATGAATAAATGAATACAAGAATGTGGTTCCTTGAAATGACACTCAGAATTTTGTTTGTATATCTAAAATAAGATGTGAGCAATACAAAGACATTGATGCTGAAAATTGCTATATATTTAAAACAATGCCTTAATTTTAAAAAATTTCACATATAGACTTGTGTAATGGTTCTATAATACATCTTAGTATTTCTAGAATTTTACTCTCTGTTTTATCCCTTATTAGAAATTTGATCCCAGGATAACATAGAAAAAAGTCTGTGCCAAGTTTGCCACTATCATTTGTTGTGTATTAATTTTAAAGTTAATATATAGAATAATAAAATGATTTTAAGAAATATGGCTTAAATTATAAGAATTTAAATTGTATTATACTTCTATTATAATGTAAACCATATTGTTAATGACATTGCTCTAACCAGTCCCCAAATTGAGACTAATTTTAGCAGTCAAGGCTGAATTATTTTTTAATTGATATTGAAAGCTCAGGGGAAATAAAAACTATTTTATAACTTCACCAACTGATAATCTCTGATAACACTTGGTATATATTCTTCTAGAAATTTCCTTTTTTCAATTTAAGCTATATTTTAATATTTCTGCTTCTTGTTTCACATAAGAAGGGGTACTCTAACATGTGTATTATATGAAAGTTTAATGCAATAAAGGATCAAATTCCTGGTGCTACTTGATGTCTTAGCCTTCCTCAGTTGTATGTAGTTGCAATATCTAATTATTGTTTAGTTCTTTTCTGTGATCTGTTTTGGGGATATCATCCACTAAGAATCACACAATATAAGAATAAGAAGAGCCTTTCAAAGTCACTTTCATCAATCCTGCATTTTTCAAACATGATAACTGAGGGTCAGAGAAGTTAAATGACTTATGCAATGTGAAATAACTAGTTGATTGTGGGGTTATAGAATATACTATAAATGATCTTGATCTTATGATTGTCTTGATACATAGAGTTAGATTATAAATAATTGTTTTAAATCTGCTTGTGTTTAATTTTTATCTGGTAGAAATTTGTCATTTATTGCAACATCAATGAACATTCTTTGAATATACAGAGAGAAAAGGGGAATACATCGAATGAAATTTTTTATGAGGTACAATTGAATGTTATATTAAAGAAAGATTACTGTTGTTAGCTAATTTTGCAACTATATAGCCAAAGAAATCTATAACGACAGAAATTTGAGGCATGAGTGATGTGGAAGAGTTATGGATATTAATTCAGTCTTTCATATGGTGTTCAGTGAAATATTAGCTTTAGAGTCTGTGTGGGAGTGTATCTAAATATACTTGTTATTCTGCATTTTTATTCTGCAGTTTCTCAGACATATTCATGGCAGGGAGAAAAAATATGCCTGCCATAAAGACATGATTCTCAATAAGATGCTCTGAGGTCATTTCTTCACAGCTAAACCACAACCTAGCCAAAAACAAAATTTCTGCTTGGTTCTGTTCTAATTTGGTCTTCCCATTTCTTTCTCTGACATGATCTGGGTAGCTCCAAAAGTATATTTATCCAGCAATGCCAACTGCCATGAAAAATTCTTGCACAGACCGTAACTGATTAGTTTAACTTAAAGTTATGATTGATCCATTCTCTGACAACCCTGTCAACAATCTGTGGTTCTGGTGAAGTGATGGAGATCAATATTTAAAAGCTCTAGATTAGAAATTGGAAATTTTGAGCCAAGAATTCAAACTGAACTTAAGAGTCTGTTTTGTTTGGCAGGCACATTATTTTCAGATTTTACATTTTTAAATTTTTTAAGGCAGATCTATATAATCTTTAGTTTATCGTTCTTTTTTTCATAGTACAGCTTCCCACATTAATTTTACTTGTCTAATAGTGAAGACTGGGTTTGCAACCCCTGCTTAGATTATCATGCTCACCCAAAGTTGCACATTAGTAAATCATAGAATTATAGATATAGGAAGAACTTGAGCTCATCCAGACAGCCTTCAGCTTTTCAGATAGAGAAATGGGTTCAGGGAGGTGAAGCAATTTTTACAAGTTTAAAGACCAGTAAGAGAAAATAAGGAAGCTAACCTTTGTAGTGAATCTGACATGTACCAGGTAGGGAAATAAATACTTAGTACATTTAATTATGATATTTCCAGTAGATTAACAAATAATGCTTATATTAAGTAACCAGATTTGGGAGTCAAATAGTGGTCAGCTTGACTCATCTCACATATCCTTTCAAATAGAAACAATTTGATTCTTCTCTCAGTGAACTTTCAATTTTATCATGTTACTGATTAATTGGGCAAATTATTTTGATTAAACAATTATGCTTGCAGTTTAAAAAATGCACCCATGTGTTACCCTGGCTACAAATTTTCCTGACTATAATTTTGCTTAAAATTCAGGAACATTCCAGACGGAATCCCAAATGGAAATCTGTGACTCTCCAATACTTATTCTCTATCCCAACATATCATCTAAAAGTTAGTAAAACATAAAGATAAAAAGGCAGATATGACTTTTTCATCTGGATTAGAGTTCTCTCTGTCATTTATTAGCTTCTGGGTTCAGTAGAATATTATAGGGTTCCACTGCTTGAAGTTCACATGAGATGTTCCTCATTCCCTGGTCTTCCTTATCATCTTAGTATATGTGACTTCTGATGTACATAAGGTCCTGTCAACCTAGGGTAAGCCTGAAGAATACCAAACTCACGTGTTAGCTTTCATTAGCAAGCTCATACTTATACAAGCATTCTCAGCATACATATGGAACCGTGAAAATTCCTGAGAATTTTTTCTAGGCCTCACACCATTTGATGATACACAGCTGGACACAAAAAGAGAAGACAATTTAAAAGACTTTCAACTTTTTATATGTGTGTGTTTCAGGAGATTGTCAGGGAGAATAAGAGCTAATGATTTATTAAATTTAAGACAAAAATGAAAGTCTGCAGAACAATCATGCCAGTCACCTTCTGAATGGATATTAAACATGAAATTTATCTAGAAGATATGTCTAGGAGGTTTATCAGAATCACTTATGAATCATATTTATTATTTAATACAGTAGAGGAAAAACTTATTATCTATTGAGTCTTGGAATATATCTAGTCAAAAGTGATGCTAGTTGGACTCGACTTATGAAAGCAGCTATTAATGGAAGATGAATTGGCTAGTAGAATCACACATATGAGGGTCTCAGGAGACAAATCAACCTGGATTGCAGTGCTCAAATATACAAAGGAAAATATTTAAAAAATAAAAAGTACTAGAAAGCATGTTCGCTTAAATATAAAATTAAAACTCTTGTCTGCAACCACTAACATTCATAAATCCATGTTTGAAATAATATCCTCACATTGTTCTTTTCAGCTACAGAAACACGCACAGATGAAGGGAACTTGATTTATACACATAGATAATTATTTGACGTTATTAATATTTTACTTCATGCAAGATACATATATGTATACATACATATATATATTTATCTATTCATGAGGATGATGCTGATGATTCCTATAAAAGACTTAATTTACAAAGCATCTTACATTAGTTAAGGGTGTCTGTATTTGTGTGTATGCACACATATATATGTGAATAGATTAGCTAAATCTACCTGCCTATACACATATACACATATATTTAAATTATACATAAATCAAATTTTGATGTTAATGCAAATTGTTAATGTTAATGTTAAGAGTCTTAGAGTACTTATTTTTATAATATAAATGACTATGTGTACCTATACACACACACACACACACACACACACACACACACACACACACACAGGCACACGCACACCCCGAACTAATCTAACCTGCTTGGTAAATTAAGATTTTGAATAAGAGGCATTGACCTCCCCCTCATGGCTAGGTAAATATGATTATCTATGTAGTGCCACTTTGGCTTTGCTTTTTCTTAGTATTTACCTGATCTCTCCTTCTCATAAGTATTAACTAATGATTGATGTTGATATTTTTATCTTGGATCTCCATCAGGTTTGGTGGAAGGCTGTTACATGCCTATATTCTGTAGTGTAAAGAATAAGGGGAAAAATCTAAGGGGTGCACATTAGGAAAAGTCAGATTAATGTCCAGGAAGACTGTCTAGGTGATTTTTCCTTGTGTTGGAATTGGCAGAAAAAGACAATTTGGAGGAAATCCAGTGGGTTAGCAAACTGTAAACTGGATAAATAGGATAATTGAAAGGTAAACGAGAGAATCTAGAGAAATGTTTAAATTCATAAAGGATAGCTATGTAACTTTTTAATATATCCATCTTTAGAGTAGCATGAAGGAAATTGTGAAAGCCACTGGCCTGGTATGATAATTTATTCACAACAGGGCAAGTTATTAAAAAGGTGAAGCATACCACTAGACCAAAGATGGCAAATAGGTTTCATCTTGGCTGCCAAACCTAGCTGATTTATAGTGGCTGCCTAGAAAAATGTGTACAAAAGGACTTTAAGACCTTATCTAAACCTAACGTTTAGTGTCTTGTGATTGATTATGATGTCTGCGTAGGCACAGAAATGTGAGTTATTGACACAGATCATATAATGTTTCTTTCAACCCTGTAGTAAATATCCTTGTAGAATTGGATGATTTTAAGGCTCTACATGTGACTAATGGAAGTTTAGCTCATTAGTTAAGCACCTGATCAGTGGTCAATCAAACTCAAGAATTTTTACAACCCAGGCATTTGGTTGATCCAAACAAGTCAAGATTATTCAGTGGGATTTCATAGTATTTTCTTGAACAGAGTTTGAGAATACAGGTTTGTGGTTCTCATGAGCACCAGGCAGACTGACTTTCAGCTTTTTTTTTTTCTTTGCTTTGTTCACACAAATGAAGTTTGAAAACACGGCACTAGAATTCAAGGTCAGAATTCAGAACAAAATAAAGAATATTAGCAGGGTTTTATTCTCTGAAAAGAATATATCAGCTATGGGAATATAGACATGCTATGGGTACCAGTCCTATGAACTAAGCTTTGTTACTTGGGCACTGATAGCTCTTTATAGGAATTTCAGGAAGTCATGTTAAGTGTGATTTGTCAATTTAAGGCATTACAATCACAGGAAAGACATCACATTAGGGGCCAGCCTAACAAGAAAGAGAACAAAACAATAAGCCTTCCTATATTGGAAGTTAAGCATCGACTTTAAGGCTGCTGAAAATAGTACCTAAAGTCTGAATTGGCTTAATAATTGAGATATAGGAAAACCACCAAATAAAGAAACTAGGAAGTGTAGCTGTGGGAATACTTGATAAAATCAGGACAGGGAAATAAAAAGAATGCTTGGTCCACTTGATTTTCTTATACATGAAATTACATAATTGGAGTTTTGGTGTTTACTCATAAATTACATTTTCTTTCTTAAAATTCAAAGTTTTCTGGGAAAAAATGTTAGATTGAGTATCAGTAGACATTTAGACTTTACTATGAGTGAGTCTATGAGATAGCTATCTAAATATATACTTTTTTAAATGTTGAGAAAGCTGCTATTAAGAAATTGTGAAGAAAGTTACAAGAGGGACAGATTGGGCAAAAAGAAGGTTGGGAAAAGGAAGCTGTATGAAAAAGAGAGATACAGATTTCAGACCAATGAAGGAACATGTAACTGGAAACAGAAAATAGAGGAGAGTTTTCAGTAATATTTAATAAAAATGGTGGTTGACAATAAATTATTCATGGTATGATTCTTCATGACTCAGTGTATACAATTACCCAGTACTCCTAGTTTTCCCAGGACTGTCATTTGAGTAATGAAATTCCCTGTTCCCTGGTGCCCTCATTCTCAGGTAAACTGGGATGGTTCCTCACTCTCAAACAGAAAGGTAACATGTAGCCTTTTTTTTTCTGGGGATGGGAAAGCAGGGCTTTCTGAAAAATATTTCAATACCCAAATTGATCTTTGCTCAAAAAGGATTTTAGCACGTTACATGGCCATGCTTTTCAAAATTAGTGAAAGAACCTGGAAATAAGGCTCTATCCCACTCTGTCCCATCTATTAGAAGTAGTGTGGGAGTGCATGTGCATGTGTGTGCATATGCACACATGTGTGTGTTTGTGTGTAGGGGGAGTTTTCATTTTTTCAGACTCCTTTTTCTGGACAAGCTAATTAGACAGCCACTTCTTGGTTAGCAACAACCAAAGTTAATATTTGCAAAATTATTTTACCTCCCTCAAGGAATTTCATGATTAAATTTGATTAATATTCTAATACATGTATTAGGGTTACTTTTTTTACTTGAGGTGTAGGGGTATAAATCATGACTCTTCATTATAAACATTGTTTAGTAAATCTTGAACTGGATTTTGGGTTTGATTTTAATCACACTCCACCATTTTATATAGTTCAAATTGTTTCTCAATGCAGAAGAAGAATCACATTGGTCAACTCATATTTGACTTTTTTCTTTATTCATTTTTAAAATAAAAAATTTATATATTTATGATGTACAAGATAATTTTTTATATATGTATATATTATGGAATAGCTAAATCGAGTTATTTAACATATGACTTGTTTCATATACTTATTATTTGTGGTGAGAACACAAACATACTTTCTTAGTAATTTTTAAATATGATATATTGTTATTAACTGTACAAAATGTACAGCACATCTCTTGAACTTATTCCTCCTGACTAATTGAAATTTTGTGTCCTTTGACCAATATCTCTCCAATCCCTCAAGTCCCAGTCTCTGATAGCCATCATTTTTTTCTCTGTTCTTATTAGTCCAATTTTTTTAGCTTCCAGGTATAAGTGAGAGCATGCGGTATTTGTCTTTCTGCACCTGGCTTATTTCACTTAGCATATAGTCCTCTAAGTTTACTCATGTTGTTGCAAATAACAGAATTTCTTTCTTTTTAAAGACTGAATAGTGTTCCATTGTGAATCTATAATGCATTTTCTGTATCCTGTCATCTGTTAATGGACATGAAGTTGAATTCATCTCCTTGCTATTGTTAAGAGTGTTGCAATGAACATGGAAGTGCATTTTTGTATTTGCAAACCTTCTGTACCCTATCCTGCTTTTGACATTTTATCTGAAATGCAAATTATCAAAATAAAATCTTTAGCAGAGAAAATTACTACCAAAATATTATGTGATAGTGAAAAATTAATAGTGTTTGGAATCTGAGTAGACAAAAAGTGAAAAAGTAGTGCCCAAAGTCACTGTATGTTTTTAGGAAAATATGTAGTAGTCATTTTATTTTTTAAAAAGATTAAGTAAATAATTTAGGAAATGAGGTTCTTTATTATTCAACTTTTTTAGTTTAACTGTTGGCAATAAATCCATCATTACTTACATGACACTGAAAAATTGGGGATTATACACAGTAAACAAAAATAGATCAAGAAGGTGGAGAATGAAATGTAGATATCATTTATTTACTTGAGACTATTCAAATTGCCTTCAATTATCAATTTGACTTTTAAACAATTATTTTAGTTATAGCTAATTAGTATATTTTGGGTTTGACTTTAATCACACTTATGTTACATTTTAGTGTAAATGTTTGTACATGTTTTATGTGTTTGTGCTTTTCGTTGTGTTTCCTTATAGTAGTAGGCTTATATAACCAAGGAAAATATGAAACAAAAATGTATTTTGTTGTGAATATCTTGTGTTGAGTTTACTGACATGGGTGTTTTAGTCCCAAAACACATCCTAGTTCTAAATCCCCTTTGTTGAATATATGGGTAAAAGAATGACTATAAAATTGTATACGAAAGAACCCGAAGGTTCACTATAAATATCTCAGACAAAAACATTGTGTGTGGGGTGGAGGGTAACAGGTTGAAAGAGAGGATAATGTGTGTATCTGTCATATTTCCCTATTTTTATCAGATAAACACCATTTTTATTATTTCAATTACTATTTGGCACAAAATTATGCGGTTAAAAAGATAAAATAAAGTTAAATATTTCTAGTGTAAAGTAATGGAACTTGAGACACGATATGAATCCTAATGTCAACTTGACTTCCAAGTTTTGTAGAAAATTTCTCCAATTTTTCTAAAATATAAATGAAATAATAATGCATATTTCATAATATTAGGGAACACATTATTTCCAAAATATACTAAAAACAGCTCAGACTCTGCTTCTTAGTTTTCCTACACCACCTTACCTATTTCTAAACCTCTTAACCAATTCTCCCATGCCACTAGTAGCCAAATCAGACATGTCCTTACCAACATCTTTTGAAATTGTACATATCTTTTAAGGTAGAAATAAAACATTACCCTTTGTCTGAAACTTCCCTAATCATCTCACATAGGAAATTTTCTTCTCTAACTATCCTGCACTATTATAGAATGCTTTCCTCTGATTTGTATTGTTTGTTTATCCCATCTACAAAATGGTAAACTACTTAATGAGTCAAGATAAGGATTTTAAGTAAGAACTAATTTACACAGAACTTTAAAAAATCTGTCTTCTCTTTGAAATTGTCATGAACTTAAGATTTGACCTTATTTTCATATTAGCAATTTAGGTTTTGACAGTTTAGTGGATACTAGCAAAAGTCATGTAATACCTGATTCAGAGACAAGGGGCACTTTACTACTCAAAGTAACATCAGTAACTAGACTATCAACATTTTCTCATACAATTCTTTAATTCCCAATTTCCACAGGGCAGTGTAATAGGAATAGGTGACAGACAATAGACACACACACACACAATGATTTACAACACAGGAGAATTCTGAGCTTTGGAAACTACATCTTTATATTGAATAGTAACCAAGTCTGCCCTTCACTTCTAAGGAAGCCACTATCTCTATCTTTCAAGGCTAATTGCTATACAAATAGTTGGAAAAAGATACTCAATGCTTCTGCCTACAAGACATGCTGAAATATGAGGTGCCTAAAGATTAATTGTCACACAAAATAAATATTCGTTCTTGTAACTAGTGTCTTCTAAGAACTTAGTTCTAGGCACTGGCAAATGGTTACAAGATAAACAGTAGGGCTTTTTTCTAATTGGAAAAAAATATGAAATAGATGGCAACTCTGGGATATCATCACATTTGCAGTCCAGTGCATCCTTTCTAATGTGAGACTTCTTTTTTCTGTTTAATTTTATTCTCCACATTACATTTTCCTCTGTACTGATAACAACTCTCTGACCTTAATGCATACAATTCCATGTATATTATAATATAATAAGATGGGCAAATCATATTTTACCCTTTATTATTAGTAAGAACACATCATTAGAAAGTGTCATGCAGCTAATCTATGAAACCATCTTTAGAAAATCAGATATGACTATATATTTTACTTTAAGTGTATAGACTTAGATCTGGAATATTTGATCAACATTTAACAAATGCATGTCAACTTATATGTGAAAAAATCATCCTCATTATTGACTCAACTGATTATTGACAAAAATCTAGATAGCCAATCCTCTTTCCACATTTTAACAGAGAGCTAAAACTACTTACTACTAACATGATGGCTACTGCTAGTACTACTACTATTACTAATTTTTAAATTAAAACAAAAAATTTATTGTAAGAGTTTTTCAATTGTTGTTTACATTGCCACATAATAAAATACTTCATTTTTTACTCCACATTATGGACACACAGATCCATGAAGTATATGATCTATATGTCTATATGATCAGAAACAAAGCAAAACAACACATATTATCAGCAGAAACTTTGAAAGTATGCCACTTTCCCATCAAAATCGTCCCCTTGTCGTGGTGAGACATGCAGCTTGACTCTATTCTAATGATTTCTGTGATCTCACTTTATTTAATGGATTCTGTTAGTATGTCGATTGTTAAAGAGAGTGCAATTGCATTTCAAGGAAAAAAAAAATCATACTTCCCAAATGAAGTATGACATTCTCAGGATTTCAGAAGGTGAAAAACAGTTAGTACTTTTTTCAGCCTCTACTAAGGCTGTTCTCTGCTCTTAAAAAGTTTTGCAGGAAGTGAATTAATGTAATAGTTTTTACAGTCTGTATAGTATAAAATAGACTCAGATTAAGCTAGCAGACTTGTTATTTGACAGTTTATAAAATATTTTAGTATCTTTTTGGCAGTAGCAGTTTGAATGTTGGCAAATGTACACATTGCTTGCAGTTTCAAAACCTTGTAATGAGTATTTTCCACTGTAATAGCAGAGAGCTGAAATTTGGATAAACCACTTAGACTTGTGAACTCTGACATGCATGGTAACAATGTCTTTGTAAAAGAATTTTGTCAAGTATTGGAGCGTCTACTAATAGCACATCCATCTTTCTGCACACCATAAATCTTAAGAAAATTTCTATTACTCTGCAATTTGTCTGGCTTATGCTATTTATTAGCCATTTTATTCTGCTGCTTTAAGAAGTAATGTGATGTTCATTTTATTGCTGGTTCAATAAATTGTTAATTATAATGCAGTGATTGCAGCTGACGTGATTTAAAAGCCACATTAGCACTATAGCATTAAGTTTTAACTATTTTACCCTTCAATTCCCTGTTTATACAATAGTAAAAGGAAAATAGCCTTAGACTAATTTAAAAAATGAATGTACTTATATCTATCGATCACATGACACATTAGAAACCTTTTTTAAAAATAAATTTACACTTTTATCTTAAAATAGAGGGAAAACATGGGTGAACAATATGTAATGGAACACAAGAGAAAAGCATATGATTCTAAGACAGGTAGAATGCAAGTGAAGTTGTCTACATCTATGTATATTAATGTTATAGTTCTTGTATGAATGATGGAAGGCACATAAGTCATGTTAATTTTGTAAATATCTTTCTTCCAGAATTTAAAAAAAATTACTGGAATTTAGGACAAAAGTGACTTTTGAAGAGCAGTTTTTATTTTATACTCCAAATGGTCACATATGGAACAACATGTACACTCCCCTTGTGTATCTTTTCAGGCTCACACTAGCCTAGAATTTCTCACTAGCCTAAAATATGTGAATACCTGTCTCATATTGTATATACTTAAGAGATCTGTTAAGTTATGCTTTTTTGAACAAGAAAACTGTTGCGTTTCCAATACCATACATGTAGCAATTAACTATGTACTACTTAATATAATTTCAGAGTGTAAATTCTATCTTCTTATCAAAATTCTTGATTTTAGCCTAGGCAGCTAGCAAGACCCCATCTCTTAAAAAAGAAAATTAGCTGGATGTGGTGGCACATGCCTATTGTCCTAGTTATTTGGAAGACTGAAGTGGGATCACTCGAGCCCAGGAATTAGAAGTTACAGTGATCTATGATTTACACCACTGCACTACAGTCTGGGTGAAAGAAGACTAAAAAGAAAAAAAAGAAAGCAAATAGAAGAAGAAAAGAAAAGAAAGAAAGAAAGAAATTCTAGCTTTTGCTCACTGACTTCAGCTCATCAAAATTAAGAATTTTGTCCCTACCTCATCAGAATTTTGCAAAATCTCAGGTATAACATAAATTCTTCAAATAAGTGTCAACTGGATCCAGAACCTTCCTCCAATGCTGAATCTGTGCATTCTGAAAGTTGGATGATCTATGATGTCTGATGTGCCATTTTGGTTACACTGGTAAATGAGTGGTGGTGAAAATATCAGTTAATACCGGAAAAAAATAAGCTTGATATTTCTATAAATTTTGAGATTCAAGTTGCAAAACAAAGAAAGAAAAAAGAAGTTGATGATTTGGTTCTCTTTATATCCTCTTCCCTTGCCCTTTCCTTCCCTTTAGTCCACAGAGAAGAAGTGTCTGGTAGCCATCTCTGTTTAAGGATTTCTGTGTGTATACATGGCTTGAAGAAAAAAGTTCTTTGTCAACTATTTTTTAACTGTTAGAATATCTGTGGTCTTGTGGCCTGCATATAAACTAATGGGTGCTCTTTTCTGAGATACTGTTTGAATTTGAGTAAATCATAATAGTTCTATGATTTGATTTTAACCTTTGTAATATTTTACCCAACAGACACATGTTGAGAAGCTTTTATATATCAGACATTCTACTACATAGTAGGAGTAAATTGTAGGCATCCTTGCAAAGTTGACTTTCTAGTGGGAGACAAGCAAAATTCCTTTGATAATTTTTCCTCCTGCAATAAAGCATCAGTCAAGCAATTTGTAAATCATTGAGTTTATTAGTACCCTTATCTAAAAATTATATTATAACATGATGCAATCTGTGTCTTATTTAAATGGAAAATTAGAAAATTAATTATTTTATAGTACCATAGAATATTAGAAACCAAAAAAGGACACTGTAGTTCATTTGGTTTGTAATTCTACTACATTAGAAAAATTTGAGAATTCAAATCATACATATCTTTGGGCCCCCTTACAAAATTTTGGTTCAATAGCTTGGATAGGGCCCTGGAAACTACGCAGTGGATATAAGATTATAGGGTTACTCTCCTCACTAACAAGGCATAATGCCTTCTTTTTTGCAACTTTGAATCGCTTTATGTAGTTGGATATTTTATTTATTTATTTATTTATTTATTTATTTATTTATTTATTTATTTATTTCAGTTGGAGTCTCACTCTTGTTGCCCAGGCTGGAGAGCAGTGGCACGCTCATTGCCACTGCAGCCTCGACCTGCTGGTTGTAGGCGATCCTTCCGCCTCAGCCTTCCAAGTAGCTGGAACTACAGTTGCACACCACCATGCCCGGCTAGTTTTTGTGATTTATTGTAGAGACGACGTCTCACCAAGTTGCCCAGGTTGATCTCGAACCTTCAGGCTCTGGCAATCCTCTCCCCTCGGTCTCCCAAAGTGGTGGAATTACAGACTGAGCCACTGCGCCCGGCCCACAGTTGGATATTTTTAAAGTTGCTTAGTTTGGGCAACTCCCTTGGGTCCTCTCCCCCTGTGGGAGCTTTTCTGTCTTCTCAATAAATCCTGTTTGCTTTTTAAAAAAAAATTGCTTTGTCCAAAGTGTTTTTCTTTCTTTTTTTTTTTTTAATTTAGTTGAGAAAACTGCCCCATGCTACAGACTTTAAATGTCATGTCTAGGGACATATATAAATAGCAGTTTAATTAGGAACAAGAACTTAAGTATTTTATCTGTCACTCTAGTGGTCTCTTTACTATATTACTTAGCCTGTATTTTAAATAAATATGTTATTTTGACTGACTTATTCAGATCATTTCCTCTAATCTTTCTTTACGTTTGAATATAAGGAAATTGCTTTAGTTCACAGAGAGGAAATGTCTGGTAATACTCTCTGTTTATGGATTTCTGCATATATGCGATGTGAAGAAAAAAGTTCTTTGTCAAATATTTTTGAACTTTTATCATATCCGAGGTCTGTGGCCTGCATATGCATAAACCAGTGTGTGCCCTTTTCTATCTTTTTTTTTTAAAGGAACTTCCATGCTTCCCCAGATTGACAAAGTGAAGATGTGCTTCATTTTCAATAGTGCATTACTCTTTCTGGTCTCCCCAAAGATTCTGTATTATATCAATGTAGATCTAATCTTAAAGTTTCTTCTATTAAAAACCTTTTTTTCAATAATTCATTTTGTGATGTCAGCCATCCATGTGATAATTGGAAACTACATTTATTTAGGAAACCCTCCTTTTTAGGTAGCCTTTTAAATGTATCTTTCTTATAAAATCAAATTTCTTTTGTGCTTTTCTTCCTGTACTCAGGGTTTCCTACTCATAACAAGAGAATCGGTCAAGTTATATATTTTCAATGTATTGCCTATGTAACATTGGGAAAGGAGACACAGAGAGCAGGTGCGAAAATAGAACTTCTTCCTCTTCATCCCTTGTTCACTACAAAAATCTGAAGTTTAGAGTTGGTTTATTCTTAATGTGGCGAATATACTCTCAGATCATGCAACTGGCATAACATTAAAACAAGCCTCCAAAGTTAACATGTGTTAAAATTATAGATTCTTAACTAAAAATAGTACACAATGCAGGCAGGCAAGAAAACTTCATTTTTTTCTCATATGCATTTCTTGTAATTTGTTTAATGTGAATATTAAGACAAAAATACATTAATACCCAGAAAACTGCATAGACTCCTTTACCATTTCATGAGTCTATTTTAGAAGTTTTTAGCCATACTGGCAAATCTCAGAAGGATTATTCAGATTCTATATGGGTGGAGCACAAGTGCCTCTGTTTTTAAAGAGTTCCTAGTTTATACCAATAGATTATTAGATTTTAAAACCCTAACCTACTAATTATTTTATGACAACATCCTACAGCTTTACCAGATTAGAACCTATTTTTCTTTCTTGTAGTTAGGTAGCAGAATCTTAGAGGAATTGTGACTCATGAAAGTCCTGAATATTGTGAGATATTGAAGAAGTTATTTGCCAAGAAATTACAATCTTTAACTTCACAAATAGCAAGTCTGTGTGCTATATAAACTCTGATCAAAATATATCCCTTTGAGATGAACTTTAGGAAGATAATGGGTAATATATGTTCCAAACTACTATGAAAAGTCTTGATTTTATTTTTTTTAGCCGCCTTAATCTTTAAAAAAAAGGCCATGACACTGGGCGAGGGTGGTGATGGTGGGGGAGGCAGTAGGTATGTCTCATAGCCAGTGTCCTATTGCTTTTCATTATTCTAGGTACAGTACTCACTCTGATTTCTGTTTTTTCTGGATTTTAACTTTATTTTTCTTTTTCTGATTTCATCCCCTCATCTATCTGGGACATGTGCTATTATTTCCTTGTTTCTGATCTCCGATTTCCTACCTCAAGTATAATACTCCATCCTCCCTCAAAATTGCATGCACTATTTTCAGCTACTTATGATAAACAACTCAGATGCTCTTACTTTAGGCCTCAGAATTCTAAGCCTTGATGGAAATCTCTTGTTCTTGTCATCATGATCATGTTCTCATAGGAACTCTGACTATATTAGAAGATATTGACACTGAATAAATTATTGACCTCACATGTTATCCATCAGAAGTACTATTTTTTAGAATGATCATTTTGTCTTGCCTGATGTTTTGTGTGTTTCACTTGCTAGACTGCTGTCTTAAAAATATTCATCATGGATTAACTTCCATTGTTCAATTGGAAAGATTATTTTCCAAGAAAGAGCATCTAAGCTCCAAATTTTGGTTATGTTGATAATTATTATAATTACACTCGCCCAACTCTACCTGTCACCTATTCACATGCTCAAAATCTGGCCAGAACATGTCTTAGTTCCTTTGTCTGTCTGGCAATAATAGGATTGTATCAGGAAACTATAGAAATCAAATGAAGACTTATTTATTCATTTGCCATCATGACATTTAAACTGGATCTCTAAGAGCACTTCAACTTTAGCATTCAACCTTGAATCTTGATTTATAACCTTCCCATTCTAAAATCTTTTCCTCTGTCTCTATCTCCATAAATGGTAGCAACATTTTCCCAGTTGCTCAAACCAGAACTACAGTAGCCATTATTTATTCTTCTCTAAAACCTCATTCAGTCGATCAGACAATCCTATTTATTTTATCTCCAAGATACAAAATTATGGGAATTTCTTCATTTTCACACCCTATAACCTTTTCTTTGATATCATCATCTCTTATCTGTTATCTAATCCCACTTAGTTTCTTGCTCACTATTCATTTATAATCCATTGCCTTTATAGAGAATGATGTTTTACAAGGATGATGTTTTAAGACAATAAATAAGATTGTTACTACAATGCTATATACAAACTCGTCCCCCTTTCATTGCTTACTTCATATTGAGTCCTCCCTCACTGCCCCTCACAGAACACTAACACCATTTGTCTCTTTTCTATGTTGCAAACACATAGAAGTTTTTGCCAACTTAGAGCAAGTGCTGTTTTTATTTTTATTTTTTCCTTGGAGTGTTTTCCCTTTACTCTCTTACTAACTGTTTTAATTCTTTAAGATGATTATGACCCATGTGCGTACAATGAATTACAGGAAGCACAAACTATAATAGAAGAAATAATGGTTTTCTGGTTAAGGGTGGTATTAACAGAACTGAACAGACTGAGAATAAATTCTAAAGCTAGAGTTGATAGGACTTGATAAGAATTGGATATGTGAAAAAGAGAGAGAGAAAAACATAAGAGGTGATTTCTAATTTCTCAGCTATTGTACATTATAACATTCACTGAGTGGAATGCCTGGAGGAAAATATCTGGGTCATGCTAGTGAGCAAGGAGAAGCAGCAAGGACTTTTGCAAACCCATTGTGAGAAAAATCAACATTCTATTTTGACATATTAAGTGTGGGAGGTGGGGTTGATAGAGAATTCAAGGATGACTCCCTTGTCTGGCTTCAGTAAGATGCCATGCTGTGGGGAAAATATTGAGCTCAGGGACACTGGAGGAGAACAAGGTCCAGGAGTAAATGATAAATCAAGCAGCTATGGAAACCTGGAGCTGCAAAGAAAGGTTAGGGTGAGGATTAGAGCTATAGATTTGAGAGTTGTCAGTTTATAGATAACAACTGAAGCCAAAAATAGGCAATATTATCTAGAAAGCAAACAAGCTTAGGATAAAACCAGAGGGGTTGAGTAGAGAAGAGTGTAGCAACCAAGGCATAAAATTATGACCTAAGAAATACTAGAGTAGTGTCCTGATTCTATGGTATAAAAGGAAAAAAAAAAAACAACAGAAGAAAAAGTGAGGGCTTTCTTTGAAGTAATTTCACCCTAGATAGGTTTTCAGAATTTACTGCATAGAAGATTTGGAAAAAGGGATTTTTTCCCCCTAGAATATATGACAATAACATTGCTATTTATGAACCACAGTGTTGATTAGCTTTGTTTGCTGTAAGTAGAAATGCCCTACAAATTCTGAATTCTGGTGACCATATGGAGGCAAGGTATATGAGTCTTAGTAGCTCATAAAAATGTTTATAAAAAGAATTGGCTGCTTAAATGAAGTACCTTAAATAAAAAGACAGATTTAGGGGCCAGTTCTGTGCTAGATGCTGGGCTTAGATAATAAATAACTCAAAATTCTGATTTCTTCAAAAGTCTATTTTAATGGGAGGAGTTAGCATATAGCAGCTATAAGCAACTAACTAAAAATACAATGTAATAACTTTTATAGTAAAGATGTGACTAAATAACTATTGAAACAGAAAAAAATGCATCATTCTACCTGTGGTAGGAAAAATAAACTTTGATGGTAGATATAAAACTGTAGCTGACATTCTATGCACCAGCGTATCCTCTTCTTTTGTCTTGAAGTGCTGTTTAACTTCCAGAGATATTTCTTAATCTTTTGGGTAATAGCCTCTTAGAAATCTATTATAGCATATGTTTTCTCTCTATAGAAAATGAACATATGTACCCATTCACAATATTTCAAGTATTCAATAACTTCCTGGTCCAATATGACATTACAAAAGTAAAACTAAATATGACATTACAAAAACTAATATTAGTGTTCTAATTTTTCATTATTTCTAGACTTTAAAGTCTATTGTATCAGAATTACACATAAAGTGATACAATTTGCAACATTCTCTTATATACTTCTGGAATCGCTTTGCTGTAATAATTTATACATCACTTCAGATTAATTTTCCAATAAGTCCACTTTGATTATATCATGACATTCTCCTGTTTAATGGGGGCATATCTCCATTAATACATAAAGTCCAAAATTATACATCTTGCTTTTATAACTCACCATAATTTGTCCCTTCCTTATAATTTAAAGATTATTAAATTATGCTTGTCCCAATTTGTTATTACTTTCATTGTGATTCATAAAACTGGTGTTGAGCATCTATTCCATGACAGGCATTGTACTACTATTAGAAATTCAGTAGAGAATAAGATAGAAATTGTCTCTGGGCTCAGGGATTACATTTCTAATGAAAAACACACAGATAGTATGTTCTTGGCATCATCTTGATACTTACTATTCTTCAAATTTCTTTGACTCTATTGTGCTACTCTCTGTCTGAATTGACTCCTAATATGGACTCCTCCCATGTCCTTCCTTCCATGCTTTCAAACTCTGAGCCTATTCAAGTTTCTTCTCACAATGTTTTAGGGAGTCTTCTTTGATTATCCCAGGTGATTTAAAGGATTTTTTCTTTACATCTTATAGTTTTTTACATTACTAGATGTTATATATAGCAATAACTACAGAAAAAGTCAATTTTATAATTTTCCCAAAGCTTATGATATTAATGAGTAAGAATATTTAATGAATAAGAATAACATTTTATACTCCTGTGTTATAACTGTTATAGAGCTTTAGGCCAAAATTTAAATCAATGAATTTATGAAAGTAGGGCTATCACATGTTATGTTCAAAATCATGATCCGGAAACATTTCCACGAGAAAGTGAGTTATGTGAGGCGAGACACCATAACATCCCTTTCTGTATTACCTATATAATGTGGTACAGATGATAAGTAAATACAGAATGAACAAATGCATCAATGAATGCATGAATGAACACTTTACTCTTTTAAGGATTATTCCAGTCTATAAGTTTTTACATAACTAGATTTTATCTGATGATTCATGAAAAAAGGTATTTTCTTTTAGGAAATTTTTGTTCTATTAATAATGAGTCTTTGGTGCTTTCAAAATAATCTTTCCAAATATAATCATTTATTCTTTCCTCCTTGATTTATGAAGATTAGAGGAGTGCAATGGTGGAAACTGTTTCCCAGCTTTAGTCTAAGCCTAAGGTAAAAATTCTTTTGGACCAGCTGCAATCCAATCTGCCCTCTCTAATATTTGTAATAAAGCATTTGTCACAAAGTAGTCCATGTTATGCAAAAAGTTAGGCATGTATCTACTCCCCTGGGTATTTATATGCACCCCTCTTTTGTGCTCTACATTACATAGAATAAGACATGGAGTGTGAAAAAAGAATCCCTCTATTTCATTAGAGAACTAATGTGCTTTCTGTAGAAAATGTCTATCATTGTTATAATAACTTTTAAAATATGTTTGTAAAGTAAGAAATCGCTCTGTTTTCTTGGTTGTCTCCTTCTTATAGAGGAAGATTGCTTTCATTTGCTTTTTTCTTCCCTATACTCCTCTTTCAATATATTGGGCAACTTTATGTATTTTTCTACAGAAAACTGGTGTGGAGAAACATCTGAAAATATATGATTATCAAAATTGCTTCAACGTACAAAATAAGGAAGAGAAGTTTCTAAAAGTAGACTGTTGTTAGATTCCTGACCTTGTCATTCTCTGTGCTGAAAGGAAAAAATACAAGACACAAACCTCTCAAAGAGGTTCAGCCCTACCTGTTAGTTAGTCATTGTTCAGTTGAAATAAACAATCCTTCTAACAATGGAGAAAAATAGTGTTAATTCAGAAAAACCTGTAAAGTTAGACTCCAGTTCTTAATCAAGAATTCCATTCCAGAGAACTAGGCAGCAGCAAGTGTTCTGCTCAAAGGTGGAAACCATATGGATGGTTGATTAAAGGGCAAATGAAACAAAAATACCACTTATTAATTGTGGGTAAAGATAATATAAGGCAAAGGGTGATAAAAGAGAAATAAATCTATTTAATAAATACCTATTAGGGAGGCAGTACTGGGTAAAAGCAAAGAGTGAAGTCACTACACTCAGACTTCAGGGTTCACATTCTTACTCTACCAGTTACTGCATTATCTTGGACAAATTACCTATTTTGTGTCTCAGTTTCTTTGGAGAATGGCAATACCTAGCTTATTTAGCCTATTACTAGGTACCTAACAGTACCTCGTTATGGCTACCTAGTTCATAAGTTCATACTGAAGATTGAAAAAAAAAAAAAAACGCTATAAAAAGTCCATCGGAGTCAATGAGTTTCAAGACACCAAAGGGGCACCATTATTGTTTTATTCTTAGTAGAATAAGGAACACACAGGAAAAAATGTAAATTATGTGTCCTGGAACCGTGAAATATGTCAGTCCTAAAAGTCCTTATCACAATGCCTAACGTGGTTTTGAGGGACTAGGACACAATTGAAATGCTAACAATAGCAATAAATATAATTTTTATCTACATGCTGTGTGCCAGGCACTGTACTAGGTGTCAAGAATACAATGATTAGTTAGACAGTTGAAAGCACTATTTTCATAGAGTTTGTAGTTCAGCAGGGAAGACGTGTAATTAAAGAAAAAAAAGCAGCTTAAAACATGCTGTTTTCCAGTACCATCTATGAGTGTAATTACAATAATCAGGGCATGATCTACCTGCTCACAAAATAATGTTAATTATAGCAACTCTGTATTGCTAGAATTTTTGGATATATTTAAGGCTATGATGAGAAAAATTCATAGAAATTTTAGGACCATAAAATGTTTTAATTCAACCTATTTATGTTACAAAACTATGGACATAAGGATTAAAAGTGATTTATCTAATATTGTCCAGTTGGTAGAGATATAACATTATTTCTTCCATAATAACATATAGTAGAGGTAATCTACTTAATTTTTATAACCAACATTCATAAGCATTTATAGTTGGAGTTTTCATGTTCCTGACACTTTACAGTATTAAAGGTAGAAAGTTAAAAAGATTTCCCAACTTTCTAGAAACAAATGTTCTTTTAAGGTAAACAAAGATGACAGATGGCGAACTATTTTAAATTATGCATGGGTAAAATTAGTCATGGAATAGACAAATGCATAATTTTATTTCTATGAATTAAGAGTTAGACCCTGAAAAATGTTGTACCCTAATAAAAATGCCTTGAAGCTAGAGTAGATAGAAATGGTGCATTACTCATAATAATATATAAAACGTTAGCAGGAACGGCAATTAACATTCTAACTTACTTTCCTATAAGAAAAGGAGAAAGAGAGAGGATCTAAGTATTTTTCTAGTCACTATAAGTAGTAGGGTAGGTAATATTACTAAATTCTTAAGTATTAAAAGGATTATGCATATCACTGATGACTAATGGTATTCGGCACTTGTACATGCGCTTACTGGCTAATTTATATGTTTATATATATAAAATATATTTTAAAAAATAGAATAAAATATATAAGATATTATATACATAATATATATAATATTTTGTCCTATCATTATATAATTTTCTTCTAGATAATTTATAAACCTCACCAGGCAATGTTGTTTTTGCTTTATCAGCCAATTAACTTTGAAAGAAAGTAAAAACTAGATGAATGAAATCTTTATCTTTCAACTCAGCCATATATTTAGCTTTCCTATGCTTTTCATTTCTTCGTGTCTTCCCATGTTTCTATCTGGTATTATTTTTCTTCTTTCTGAATTATTACTTTTCGCACTTTTTGTTGTTCTCATCTACTGGTGACCTATTTCTCATCTTTTACTTGTCAACATAAGTATTTTCATTGGAAGTCTATTTTTTTTGCTGTTAAATTTAGAAATGTAGGATATTTTTTCTTTAAGTATGATCAAGTTGCCACTTTATTAGTATCTGTTTTGCATTGATTCTGATGATAAATCTTTGATTTTTCTTATTGTTTTTCTCTTGTATCAGATATATCTTGATTCTGTTATTCTTTGCCTAGTCTTGTGGAATTTTACCTGAACGTGCAAAATTTTGTATTTAGCTAAATTTGTAAGGGCAGCCCATGAAGATTTCTGGAATTCCTCCTCTCCAGAGCTACCTTATTTGCAACAAGCTATCCCATGAAAGCCAAACCTCAGTAACTCCAAATTCTGATCTCTGTCTTCCCCACTTATTGATATCAGTGTGCTGTATTGGTTCTGTCACTTTCTGTGCCACAGCTCAGAAAGTGCCACCAGGCAAAAAGCAAGGGCAGTTGTTGAGTTTACCCATTTTGTTTCCCTTTTCTAAGGAATTGCAATCCTACTTTGTTCCTAATAAAACTTCTGTAAATACTTATTTTACATGTTTTGTCCAGTTGCGTGGTTTATGGCAGGAGGGCTATTCCTTCAAGACTGAGAGTAAAAAATAAAGCAGGGTTTAATGCATATGGCTTTGTTTTGTCTTTTGGAAAAAAAAGACATGCTTTGTTTTCCTTTCTTCCCTCCTTTCTACCCACCTTTCCTTTATGCCCTTCTTCCCTCCCTTTTCTTTCAGCTCAATTTGAACCTGGTGGAATATAAGTCTAGAGATTCTATTATCAATCCTTCTGCCACATCAAGTTTAAGAATGAAGCAACATGACACAGAATTGAGCCAAAAATAAAAGGAAACTACAACCTGATGATTTATCTGAATCTAGCTCTACTCGATATGTTTTCTGAGCTAATAAATTGCTGCTTTTTCTCAGGCATATTTTAGTAATTATTAAATTTTGACTTACTTTTGAAACCAAAAGAATTCTGATACAACTTTCAAAAGGCAATATTTTTTACCAGTGCTTGATGCAAGATGTTAATATTTTAATTGATATTCAAAATCAAACAATCTATAATATGAGTCTCATCTAAAAATAGAAATAGGCAATAAATTTTTCATGGTAAATATAATCCCAGGGAAAGTTGTAGGAGGTCTGCGTACTCGTTTAAGAATCTGAGGTGCCTGGAGTGTTCAAAAGCAAACAGTCAGGCTGAAGACAAGAAAAGACCAGGCTTCACTAGAAATGAAAAATATCTTATTCAGTAGAAACATATTCAATACATCTTCTGTGTAAAGCACGAGAGGCAGAAATAGGTTATTGAAATACATATGAATATAAATTGTATATTAGTTAGAAAGCTACCAAAAATTGTTTATGTGGTGAATACTTCGTTAGCCTTCGATTTTCTGTTGTCTGTTTAGTTATTTACTTCTTACAATTTCTTACTAAGGTGCTTTCTCAGGCACCCACAAGATGACATATTCCACGATCTGACTCTACATTTTAAAATTGACTTAGTCTTTTTTTTTCTTCTTTACTAAAAGAATCTAGAAAACAACTTATGATTTTTGTCCTTCCTTCAGAGCCAATAATTAATTGGTCCTTTCCCCTGAAATTACAATGTGAGAAAGAAAGCAACCCATCACAACAGAGATATACATTTTTACATTAAAAATAAAAAATATGGAGAAAATAATACAAGGTTTATTTTCAAATCAGCTTCCTGCTAATCATGGCATGAAAAATAATTGAGAAAGCTTCATTATTATAGCATATCTATTATAGAAAAATGAAGGCTTATGTGAATATAAGATGTAAGCATGTTATATTTTCACTGCCTAGTGAAAAAAATCAATGAGGATAAAAATTGGGGGAGATAATTAAACACCAAAAGTTTTATGATTTATGACATAGTTTTTTTTACAGCAGTTGTGAATGCAACTAGTGTTTCTTTTCTTTTTTTTTTCTGAGTTGGAGTCTCACTCTGTCACCCAGACTGGCATGCAGTGGCACACTCTGGGCCACCGCAGCCTCGAACTGCTGGGCTCCGGCGGTCCTTCCGCCTCTGCTTTCCAAGTAGCTGGAACTACAGGTGCGTGCTACCACGCCCGGCTAATTTTTTAATTTATTGTAGAGATGAGGTCTCGCCCAGTTGCCCAGGCGGGTCTCAAACCCGCAGGCTCAGCCTTCGATACAAATCCACTCACCTCGGCCTCCCAAAGCACGGGATTACAGGCGGAGCCACTGAGCCCGGCTGTGTTTCTTTTCTTTAAAATTAGAAGTCTTTAGTTTATTCAGTTAATAAATATTTGAATGCTTACTATCATGCCAGCTGTTAGTTACGTCTTTATAAACAAAGCAACATAGTACCTCCCCTCATGAAAATTCAGTCTGAGAGAACTTTATGATAAAAACTATAAAAATAAGCAAGCAACAAATAATCACAACTCATGGAAAGGACTATGATGAAAACCAACAGGGTGTATGATACTTAGGTGATCAGTGAAGGCCTTGACAATGAGGTGATGTTAAATGAGACTTGAAAGATAAGAAGTTGCCAGAAGGGCAAAATTTAAGGGGAAGTGTATTCTGGCAGAAGAAACACCAGATACAAAAATCTAAGGTGGAAATCTATTGGTTTCTGTGTTAATCTGTGGTCTCCAGAAACTAACCTTCAGATGAGACCTCATGTGCAAGTGATTGAGGAAACACTCCTCTGAGACTCAATAGGAGAGCAGAAAAAGGAAGAGAAAAAGCCAACCAAGAATGCAATTTCAGCCCCAGCTCCAGTCGCAGCCTGATCCAACTGTGGTGTCCTGGAGCATAAACATAGCTCAGAGCAATTCTTACAGGAGGCATGGAGCTGGCTTTCATTCTCCTGCGCCATTCTGTCATTGGTGAAGGGCCTGTATGTGGGGATACAAACTCCTAGGCATTTCCAGGTATTTTCATCCTGGAAAATAAGGTCCATTGGGTAACCAAAAATGGTACACCAAAAAGAGCTGTGACATAGGAAGTTAGAAACAGAAGCCAGAAAAAGAGGTGCATAATAATAATAGATGACCCCCCAAAATGTGTGTGGAACCCCAACAATGTCTGCTATATGTTGTTAGAGAGAAACTGAAAAGAGACTAGAGTGACTCTGTCACAGTAAGACAGACAGAGATGGATGCAAGCCAAGGGTGGAGAGGGAAGGACAGCTGGTCATGGAGAAATTAACAGGCTACCTGTCACATAGAATCGGCACTTTATTCTACAAATGGAAACCAATGCAAGAAATGACACAAAGAGATTTGCATTTAGAAAAAGATCTGTGATTATTACATAGAGACTGGTTTTGGGGAAGCAAGTGGAAAGGAAACAGGTTTATTTTATGTTATTTATTGTTTTGATAGTAATTTGATAATATTTTTAACTTATGAAGCACAAGTGAACTTTTGTTACATGTATAAAATGCATGGTGATCAAGTCAGAGTATTTAGGGTGTCTGTTACCCGGGCATAATAAATTTTTATTAACTACAGTCACCACACCTCTATCATATATTTAATTTATTTTGTCTATCTAACTGTATATTTGTACCCTTTAACAAACGTGTTTTCATCTTGCCTTCTCCCTGCTGCTTGTCTTTCCCAATTTCTATTATTTATCTTTCCACTTTCTACCTCCAAGTGATCAAATTGTCCAGTTTCCACGTGTGAATAAGAACATGTGGTATTTGTCTTTTTGTGCCTGGCTTATTTGACAATAAAAGAATGGATAATAACCTCCAGTATCCATTCTTGTTGCTTCATGTGACATGATTTCATTCTTTTTTTGTGGTCAAATAGTATGTCATTCAGTATATATACCATACTTTTTTCATCAGCTCATCGACTGATGGACAGTTATGTTGATTGCACTTGGCTATTGTGAATAGTGTTGCAATAAACAAGAGAGTGCAGGTGTTTCTTTGACATATTGGTTTATTTTTCTTTGTATAGATACACCAGGGTTATTTTACTAGATCTAGAAATAAATTATGGTAACCTGAATTAGAGTGGTTGCAGTTAAGAAAGATAAAAATTGACTTAAGAAATTTTTAGAAATGGAAAATTCTTAGACTTTATATTGGATAGGATGTGGACATAATGTACCAAGGCAATTCCTTTGAAAGTTTAGAGGTACAATAAAAATTAGACCTGAGCACAGGAAAATGCCCTTTGACAAGAGGAAAATAACCAGGTAAAGGGAACTTAACCTTAATCCTGAGAAAGTCAAACCTTCTCCATGATTTTTAGAATGCTAAAACACACACATCAATTCCATCAGTTTACAAAGTTGTAATCATTTGATTATTTACATAAATGTGTATTGTTTATGAACTATGTGTTAGAGTCTAGGAGTACAAAAATGAATAGGACACAACCATTTTTCTCAAACAAATATAATAGACATGTACATACCTAACTTTTAAAAAATTTAGGAAATTAAGGATTGATTTAGTACACATGATTTAAAAAAAGAACATATAGCACCTTTTCAGTACACATGATTTAAAAAAAGAACATATAGCACCTTTTCTTCTTCTGTAACTCCAGGAGAATTATACTAAGAATATATTATCTGTATTTCACAAGTGAGTTGACAATTTGTGAATGAAAGTATTCATACATACAACTATTGGGTATTCTATAAGATTAGATATATTCTAGGGACCCACATACACTGGTGATAAAGTCTATGAAGTAAAACAATTCTAAGATATGAAAGGTAAAGGAGATGGGGCCTCTTCATTTTCTGAGCAAGATAACTTCTTATTGATTAAGACTGAGAAGTCACTTAATGGGCTTCCAGAATGTTGAAAGAAAATGCCCTGTTTGAATATGTTGATTTTTCAAAGGAAACAGTTGCAAAGATGAAGTAGAAATGCCCTCCAGTGTGTTGACTACACAGGACTATAAGAAAAGAAGAGGGTGGAGAGAGATTATTAAGTCATCCGTGTAAATGCTGGAAGTAATGTTATAGGCAAAGATGAGGTAGGCTATTTGAGGGAAATACCTAAAGAGAAGAAATGAAGAGAGCTTAGAAAGGAGACCAGTAAAGCATCAAGGATGAGGAGGCTTTATAAAAATATTGAGTAGAAGGCAGAGAAACAGAAAAGCAAAAGGCAATGTAGTCGTGGAGCCCACATTGGGAATAGTATCTAGGAATAAAAGAAAATTGTGATTATCAGGATTAAATATTGCAGACAGTTTGTGTACGTGTGTGTGTGTGTGTGTGTGTGTGTGTGTGTGTGTGTGTGTGTGTGTGGTGTATAGTGCTTTATATATTGAATGGAAAGAAGTGCTAAAGAATAGATTTAAGTATTAGAATGTTAGAAGGCTGGCTGACACATTGATTTTCTTGAGTAAAAGGGCAGTATATTATCTCAAACTTAGTTGGAAAGGTTACCCTGAGAATGAAAATGAAATGCTTGCCTACAGAAATGAAAGAAAAGGAGAGAAAGATGGGATTTAATGCAGAAGCGTGTATGACTGGAGAGCAGCAAGTTAAAATAATTCTCAACTAACAACCTCTAAATTCTCTGTTAAGAGGCAGAACACTGGATAATGGTGGTCCTGGGAAAGAGAGCTACACAAGTGCTAAAGCTCTGAATTCACACCTAGGGAAAATGGGAGAAGAAGCAGATCAAAGAAAAATGAAATATTTGCAGGTGAGTCTGGGGGTCAACTCAATCTGAAACTACACATTTGTAGCGAACTGATTTCTATTGCCGTGAGTCTTTCCAATGAGCTAACCCATGCCTTTTCCTTCTCTGATGTGCACAGAATACTTCCCAATCATATGTATGCCACTATCCTTCCAAATTCTTCTATTTGGAACCTTCTTGTTTAATGCAACCACATTAGAAGCAGGTTTGATTTTCTAAGCTTCCAAAGTCAATACTAACTGAATAAATAATCTGTTAAGAGGTTAATGAAAAAAGAATAAGAGGGTTATTTGTTTTCCAATGAATTGATGCAGATAATATCCTATATATTTTTACCACTTTTTCCAATCTAATTCACAGATTTATAACCTAGAGAAAAAAATGAGAAGCAGGTGGGTATCCTGTTTGATATATGGTGACACGCCTCAGATGACAATAGTGAAGGGTCACCTGTTCCATTTCCGTGTAATGGCCATACAACTGAATTGCCAATGAGGCTAATGCTACTGATTATCTTGCTCTTGTAATTCAGTTAAGTTAATAATATGATGAGAAGGTTTTCCACTTAAAATAGTTTAGCATACTAGGAAATGAAAATAAAATAAGAAAGGTAAAAAAATTAACTATTATTCTTTATGCACATAAAAAATTTTTGGCCATCTTCTATTCTTTGACACGTCAGAGGAGGCAATATCAGCAATTAGTTATCTACTTTACACCTGCCAAAGTTTAATCCCCCACCCCCAGACTAAAACATCAAGGAAAAAGATGCAGTGGTTTAGATAGAGATGGAGTATTTAATTTTCAGTCAGTGTTAATATTTGTTTTCTGATGAGTTGGGGTTTCTGGCATGTATGTAGGACATGGCAAAAGAAGAGAAGCACAACTCTCAACACTTTGGTGCCCACACTTCCTTAATATATATATATTTTTTGTCTTTTATGATAGAAACCATTTTGGAAAAAAATTGCTGCTCTTTCTTTCTTTTTCTTTTTTTCTTTCTTGCTTTTTCTTCTTTCTTTTTTTTTTTTTTCTCTTTTCACATCAACTTAAAAGTGTACAGGGAGTAAGTTAGTCCTGAGTAGCTCTGAGGGATGTGCTGGGCACCTTCATGATGCCAGTCTTTGGAGGCAAAGTTTCATATAAGGGGCGTACGTGAGTTGGATATTTTGGAATCATAATTCCAAACATCTGGATACTTGGAAATCTAAAGCTCATTGCCTAGCTTTTTAATGTTCATTGAAATATTTTGTCTTCAGTAGATATAGTCACAGATTGTACTCTTTGAAGCAATACCATGATTTATGTATTTTATAAAATTTGAAACCATGCAGCATAGACAATACCATTAGATTACTCCTGCTCAGACTTTAAAAGTGCATTTGAATCAACTGCACGACTTGCCAGGAAGTGTTCAGACTCAAGCTTTCCTGACTCTGCATTTCTAACAACATCCCTAGTGATGACGATGCCACTAGTATTCAGATTATACCTTGAGAGGCAAGCCTCTAGACCTGCACTACCCAGTAGTATGTCTACTTGCCATATGTGGCTATTTCAACTTAAATTGTTTAAATTAAAGAAATCAAAATTTCAGTTTATCTGTTTATCTGGCATACTTCAAGTGCTCATTTGCCAAATATAGGACATTTATTTGCAGGCATCCAACTGGGCAGTGTTGCTTTGAATGTATTATTTCATAATTTCATCCATTCACAAAATATGTGAAAATTATTTAGATTTTTCTTGTAATTATATTCTATTTAGAATTACAGAAAACTCCTAAAAAAGTGGAGTTTGAGGTTGAATATGAGAGACAATACTTTTGAGGACTAGCACTTAATGTTGAAAACATTTTGATAGCTATGGACAGAGTCTTGTCTAACTTAAAATAGATATTTTGAAAGTGACTAATTGTTGCATTAAATTTAACTAGCATATATAAATATATTTATCTGTGCTTAAAGTTCATGATGGTGTCAACTCTGATATGTCTAATCTGTCCTACATTTCTATTCACTTACTTTGTTATTATTATTGCCATTGCTGTTTCTGTTAGGTGTTGGTACATATATTTATTAGTATTACTCTTAGATTCCCAAGCATCAGCAGGGCACAAAATCAATAATCAAATAAGTGACTAATGCAAATTCATGCAATTAGATTATTAATTAATGAGGTATCTGGATATTAAGCATAATGCCAGGTTATGAGTCTGGTCCAACTCATTCTTGTTCTGTGAGTAAATCACAAGATCTCTTCAAAGCTCAGTTTCTTCATCTGTGAAAGATATCTGACTCATAAAGATTAACTGAAATAATGAAATGTTTAATGTAAATGTAAACGTTTAATACTGAATAAGCACTATGCAAATATGTTGCTAGTAGTGAATAGTTTTTTATAATAATTTATAATAGTCACATCCAAGTGTTTTAATATAAATATCAGGTTAAAATCTAAAGATAACTAGGGAAAGAATTACCACTAAAATATTTCATAACATGTAGGTCTATGTAACAACGTAGTTCACTAAAAAATGTAAGACTTAATTTTTAGACCTTAGCATCGACTTTGAGATGTTAATTCTCACAAACTTTTTGGTGGCGCTAGAATCATTTTAATAAAATTATTAACATTTGCCAAATCTAGGCAGAAAATTGCATACACAAATGCATTTTTATTATATTTAACATCAACAAGTATAAACAATGATCTTAGTTTATGAATTCATGAGGGACAGATGAATTGACCAATGTTTGTTTTTTTTCTGTTGGTTTTATCAAGAACAAATTATCACAGATATGCTAGTGTTCTTTAGTTTCTCTCTTCTCTCACTCTGATTTCATAGATAGTTTTTTTGTCAAGTTTCAGTGCAGCTTAACTCTCTTTAAAGGTAAACTTTTTTTGTTAAGTACCCAGTTGCTCTAAAATTTGTTTATAATTATGTTCAACATAAATTCACGGAAGAAACCCTGCCGAGATGGATTTCAAGGTTATGTAAAACATAGATCACAATTTAGAGATCTAGCGCAAGTTAAATAGTAGCACAGATTTAGCATTTATCTGATACACATTGATGGTCCTGTAAAGAGTTCCCTATGAACATTATTTTCAAAGTAAAGTGGCCCACGAAGAACAATCAGTTACACAATTTACAATTTTATTTTAGTGACAACTAGAAGTTTGTCATAAACCGTGAATAAATTTTATATCTTAAGACTCTTTACCCATTTCTGATGGCTGCTTGGGAAAGTTTTTTAGAGTCCTTTGTTTTCTCTCTCTGCCTGTCCGTAGCTTTGATCAGATGAGTTTGAGTATCACCTTCTTTTATTCTTTTAGTCAACCTAGACTGTCCAACACAATCTATTTAAAAACATCCTCTAGAATGAGATTGCATAGGTGTTCACAAAACTTGTAATTACCACAAAGATATCTAATCTTTATTATTCAAGCATTCAGCATTGAAGTTAAACTTCCAGGAGGCACATTGATTATTTAAAGGCAAGCAATCATTGACTCGAGCTAAAATCCAAGCTTGAAGCTGGTGGCTGCATTGGTTCTCATGTAACTGAAAGTGGCCCCTGGTTCAGGAAACCAGTAACATGTTCCTGCCTAGTAAGAGTTACAGTCCCGCAGTAAGAGGTTGAGCCTGTGGATAGTTGAGTATAAATTTGAGATCAAGTGTGGGCCACAAGATAGAATCTCTGTATGCAGGAAAGGAGGTGAACGAAGACTCTGAAAATAGCACAAGGGAAGATGGTTCTCTGATGCTGGAAACATTTGGCAACGAGGTCTAGAAAGGGGAGTGAATTGGTTCCTCCTCTTACCCTCTGAACAAATTTTCTGATCTTACCTTGTTTTGAACTCCATTCCGTTGATGCAGCTGCGGTTGAGTAACTTGTTTCTTTCTTTTTTTCTTTTTTTTTTTTGAGTTGGAGTCTCACTCAGTCGCCCAGATGGAGTGCAGTGGCCGCTCCCGGCCACCGCAGCCTCGACCTGCTGGGTTCCGGCCTTCCTCCGCCTCAGCCTTCCAAGTAGCCGGAATTACAGGCATGTGCTACCACGCCCGGCTGATTTTTTGATTTATTGTAGAGATGAGGTCTCGCCAAGTTGCCCAGGCGGGTCTTGAACCCTCAGGCTCAGGCAATTCACTCACTTCGACCTCCCAAAGCGTGGGATTACAGGCTGAGCCACCGAGTCGGCCGTTGGAGTAACTTGAAACCATACCTACACACTGGACTTTAAAATTTGATTTTCAGTGTTGCTTCCTACTAAGCTACAAATAGTGTTTGCAGCATACCTAGTTGCATGCAAGCAAATGTGATGTTTCTCAAGAATGTAGGGGTAATGATCAGAAGCAGGTATTTGATTAGGATGAGACATCATGCTAAGGGTTAGAGAAGCAAAGTCAGCTCAAATGGGGGAATCAAAGCATATGATCACAGGGTTGGACATATTCAGGAATCTGGTAAGTGAATTTGGGGTGATGGATGGCAAAATAAATAGACTGGCAGACAGATAGATAGATACATTGATACACAGATACATAGAGCAAGAGAGTTCTGCAGACTGGCGCAGGGCTTCTTAGATATTCCAAAGTGAAATCAGCACCCCAATCATCTTATGACACTTCCCTGCATTTCCAAGAAGAAAGGGTACACAAGTGTAGTGTAAGACTGCTTTTTTGTTAATTTTAAGATAGGGAGACTGAATATCCTGCAAGAGATTTCCAATTTTTGGAAATTTGGGTTTGTAGCAACTGTAGCAGTTCCTGTTTCCTCAGGATACCTTTACACTTTTAACAAATTGATTTTTAGTAGTTGAACAGGGTGAGTAAAAACGTAAGATTAAAAAAATCCTAGTATTTTTTCATGTAATATAATATTAAAATTCTATAAATTCTCAAGAAAAATTATAGCAACTATAGAAATTTAGGCAGCCACCTATTAGTGAAAAATGAAGAACTGAATACAATGTAATGTGGTTAATAATTTACACATTTTGAATTAGGATCTGGCAGAAAAACCTAATGGAATTATATAAATGATGGCTTCATTTATTTTAAATTAAATTATTTTTAGATTTATGTTTTGACATTTTATTGACATTACATTTTCACTCCAGTTGTTGACATTACAAAGTTTTTCTAATCTTTCCCCCAAAAAGATAAGAGTAAAGAATTTGTGATTAAGGATATACTTGGAGACTACAATAAACCCTTTAAAATTTATACACACATTCTTTTTTCAGTAAAACACGTCTTGAATGACATTTATGCTCTCCACTTAAGGAACACTTTTAAAAGCAAAAAATAGAATTATTAAGATACAAATGCACTTCTCTAAGCTGCTCTTTTATAGTTGTTAATTTAGGATTAGGGTGACCATGAAACTTATTGTTCAAAATTAAATAACTCTAAAGGTGATAGAGGGTGCACTGTGGAGCAAATGGCATATATTGGGCAACCACGATACATGGGCAACTCTCCACAAGATTATTTTTGAATACACATCAATGGACTATGAACACATTAGTATTTTACCTTCTCTCCTGCTCACTCCATGAGTAACAACCAAACAGAAGGCGCTGTACAGAAATAAGCATTTAAAAAGGAACCAGCCTGAAATGGTTGGCAGCTGACATAATGCTTTTTAACTGCTCTTTTGTAATAAAGATCTGGGTTAGGTAGTCTTTCTCCACATTAGAATGGCAAAAGGTATATTAATAAAAGTATATTATTAAATATTGATATTTCAGTCTCCCTTTATGACTGACATCTATGATCCTAGAACTTGGGTAGGACAAGCCAGGAAGATTGCCTGAGGCCAGGAGTTCAAGACCAGCCTGGATAACATGGAGAGATCTTATATCTACAAAATAAATACAGAAAAAGAAAAAGAATTAGCCAGGCATGGTAGAGTACACCTGTAGTCCTAGCTATTCAGGAGGCTGAGAAGGGAGGATTGCTTGAGCCCAGGAGGTCAAAGTTATAGTGAGCTCTGATCACATAACCACAACTGTACTCCAGTCTGAGTGACTTAGTGATTGACTTAGTGACTTTCTGCCCGAAAGAAAGAAAGAAAGAAAGAAAGAAAGAAAGAAAAAAGAAAGAAAATTCATGTTTACACTCTGCTTTAGACCTACTAAATCAGAACAACTAAAATTTGAGTGCCAAGAGTTTGCATTTGTATATAGTCCTCAAGTGATTCTCATGCACATTCAATGTAGACTTAAGTAAAGGAAAGGAATTTGTCCAACCTAGAATTGTCTCTAGAATCAGCCTTACTCTTTACGTCATGTCATCAATCAACTAAAACAACATACTACTTTTAGTAAAGTGCACATCAATGTGAACAATGTAAATTAAACTAGATTTATTGCAAAAATTTCAGGCATATTACATTTTTCTTTCTGGATGATGGCATTAGAAAGCATGTATACTGCATTACTCCCACTGAATGGAAGAGGCAAACTGAATGAGAGCTTGCTACATGGAGGGACAGCCTTCATGCTATGACTCTTGCTCTCTTTCCATCTCCATCTGGTCCTTAACACTATGCTAGTTCACTCAGAGTCTACCTGCCTACCCAGCCTGTAGAAAGCATGACATCTTCTTGGATTCAAGGCAAATTGACCAAAATTCTCCTTTATTTTTTCGCAATCTGATTTCAAGGAGGACTTTATGAAACAACAGTGAATGCCTGAGATGGGTGCCAGAGCATTCAGGAAATGTCCAGGGTTGCATGCATTTACTTGGAGATGGATTAGAGGAAAGCAGGTGATTGACATGCGTATAAGGGTTACATTGAATCCCAAATGTTTCCACGGGTGTCAACTAAAACAATAGCTTTGTTAACTTTGCACAGTATTCTTGTAGCTTTCCCAAAGAACTATGTGAAGTGTGAGATTATTACTAGCCTGGAGTGTGCCAGGGCAAAACCTAGTCCCCAGTCCCAGGCATGCAGTTTCTCGAGCTGTCCTTTGGACATTGTTTAGATATAAGAGCTCTGTTCCTGTCTCTATGGGACAGACCTGCCCGATGCTGCATGCTGACTCAGAAAAGCAAAGAATCATATTCTGCAGCTGCTCTCAAGATGGATTTTATAATTTGCTTTGTTATAATTCTAAATATGCATAAGCATATTCTGTCCTATACATGCAAATAATTCTACCTAGTACTATGATCAAGAAAATCAGTATCAAAAAATTGTCCATTTAGGAATTTTCTTTGAGTTTCAAAGTCTGGTAGGATTTAGACAGTGGAGTGGGGTTTAATTAGGGTGCATTTTTATTTTAATAAGTTTATATCCTCAAAGAAAAAGGTTTAAACTTAGTAGAACATCAAGAATTTATCGTTAAGAGATGATTTGAGGCTGGGCGTGGTGACTTAAGCCTGTAATCTCAGCACTTTGGAATGCTGAGGAGAGAGAATTGCCTGAGCCCAGAGATTCGAGACCAACCTGGGTAACTTGGTGAGACCTTGCATCTACAGTAAATTAAAAAATTAGCTGGGCGTGGTAGCGCACACCTGTAGTTCCAGCTATTGGAAGGTTGAGGTAGAAGGATTGCCTGAGACCAGCAGGTCGCGGCTGCGGTGGCCATGAGCTTACGACTGCACTCCAGCCTGGGTGACAGAGTGAGACTCCAACTCAAAAAAATAGAATAAAATAAGCAAATAAAGAGACGATTTAAGAGACCACTCAGCCTTTCATATCTTCCAACAGTCTCCCTCAGTGTGTACTTCCTGTGCCTGAATACAGAGTTAGCCCTATCTGAATGTTGAGATCCAGGACCTCTTATGTGTACCCTTTTCTATATTTCTATTATAGCTTGCATGGCATCTTTTATGTAGCTGGAGAATATTTATGATCAGAATAAATTAATAGTGATCTACTATAAAAATTATCAGATGTTAATGTGTATATGGGCCAATTAAGCTAATAAAAATGTAGATTCTGATGCAGTAAGTATGGGGTGGGATCTACAGGTCTGCATTTCTAACAAGCTACCTCGTCAGCCAGATATTCACAGGTCAGGAAAAGAATTTATAGTTCAAAACACTAAGTCCTCATATGCTATCCTCTGTTTGCATTCAATTTTTCATTTACATAGTTCCTTGTTTCCAATTAGTAACTCATTTTTTTTTTAATGAAAGAGCCCATTGCTAATGGTTTTTCCTCTACTCTAAAAAAACCAAAACACTTAACTTAGTGTTGAATACATGTAAAAATATCTCACCTATGTAAAAATAATTCCAAAAGAGTAAATATAAAACAAGCTGGACAGATTGACCAGTTTCCACACCTGAGTGCTTCTCTAAATTTGAAAAGATTTTAAAATATAATTCTAGTTCATATGTTTCTAAATAATGACTTCCCTATTTTTAATTAAGAAAATTCAAATTAGTAATGTATCACACATACATAAACATAGACAGACACTCAAATGTATTGGTTAGAAGTAATTTTAATATCTTTACATTTTAAAGACACCCGGATCTATATCCTTAGTTAATACTTAATTCTAATGAGATTGGCTTCTGTTTTCCAAGATCACATTAATTTATAATGATAATCACAAATACAGGAAATGCTTTTATCAGCTATAGAAATGTCGTTGGAAACTAACATCTTTTTTTTTTGAGTTGGAGTCTCACTCTGTCGCCCAGACTGGAGTGCAGTGGCCACTCCGGGTCACCATAGCCTTGACCTGCTGGGCTCCGCGATCCTTCCGCCTCAGCCTTCTGAGTAGCCAGAACTACAGGCATGCGCTACCACGCCCAGCTGATTTTTTTATTTATTGTAGAGATGAGGTCTCGCCAAGTTGCCCAGGCGGGTCTCGAACACGCAGGCTCAAACTAACATCTTTTGACATAAAGAAAGAGATGGAAAAAATAAGCAAAGAGGATCAAGCCTGCCAATCTTTAAAGCTGAACAATTCAATGTTATTTTATATAGAGGTAAATGGCCCTTCATAGCTCTACAGACCCTAGGGTTTTCATATTAATATAGTTCACTTAAATAATTGGTATTATTAATTATGAAGTTAGATTACCAATAGAAAATTGAGCTAATTCAATATTTTTCCAGAGAAAATGGGAGATTTGTGTTGAAAATAATCTTAGTGCTTAACTAGTTTAATTTGCAAGAAGACCAGTGAATCTTATACTTTAGTATGATTTTAATTTCAAAGCCTTAATTTTTGTTTTTATGCTTTAAAGATATTCATTTTGCTATCTAGAGTTTCATTATGAAAGACCTCATTGACTTTGGTAAAATAGTATTTGCTAGAGGAATTAAAGCAATTTCTTATTTATTTATTTATTTATTTTTACTTTGGACTGGCCCTGCTTAAAAGAAAATATCTTTGATTTGTTGGACATAATTTATTAATAATTTTACCAAAGTATCATATACTTTGTAAAGCATAATTTGATACCATAAATGCCAAATAATACTTATACTATGTATCATATAATCTAGAAGGAGTTCAATAAATAATCCCAACAACAGAAAACATATGTAAAACATCTTATTATTTTATATTCAACACTATAATAGTATAAAATTAAAGTACAATTATTCTACTTTTGCATTTGATAAACACATTTCCTCATAGATATTTGTTTCTTACTGTTCTTTCCCAAAATACATAATTTCGGCCTGTCACTTAAAGATTGATTTCATAAAGCAGGTTACATCTTTATTTCAAAGAAAATGGAATATGATAGTACTTTAAGTGTGAGAGACATTAAATAGATACTTTAACATAATTCATTATTATAACCAAGTTTGGAAATAATGATTTTTAAAGAAATTCTTTATAAGAGCACGGAGTGAAAAGTCTACTTTATTTTAGCATACTTTCCATGTTATCAACCCATTTCTCCGCCATTTGTACTTTGGCTTCTTTCTTTTTTTTCTTTTTTCTTTTTTTTAGAAAGCAGGATTTATTGAGAGGACAGAAAAGCTCTTACAGTGGGAGGGGACCCGAAGGGCTTACCCCTTGCTTCTTTCAATGTGCTGTGTACTCTAAGTCCCAAACCTGATCTCTGTGGGTGTGCAACACACATCTGATGATGATGATACTTGGAGTGATTGCCTTGTGGAGGGAGGGAAGTGTTCATTTGTTCTGACATTCCTGGATTTGAATCTAATGAAATGAAAATGTAGACTAGGGTGGGTTAAGCTTTCTGGTGCTTTTCCCTTTCAGTACAAGGGTAGTTTCCTTTTGCATGATTGAAATCATGGCTATATCATCCTTTTAATGTCTGTAGCACAGTGCTTAATGGCTTCATCAGGATATATCACTTTCTCTAGCACAGAGCTGCCAGAGGAACACAAATCATTTAGAGAGAGAGAAATTGTTAGAGAAGAATGGAGTGCACAGGCTGAAGAACGGGAGTTAAAAGTAAAGAACATTTAAAAAAAAAAGTCTAAAATGTTTGGAAAACTAAGGAGCAAGACAAATTCAGTGAGAGCTTTTGAAATGTTTTAAGTTAAGGATAGAAAATATCAGGGACATCTTCAATGGCTATATTGATATCAATGTAAACTAACATTTATTACTAACTGAAAAAGTGTATTTTACTTATTTATCTCAATTATTATCTGTTATCACCACTAAAATATAAGCTCTATGTGGCAAGTGGTTTTGTTTGTTCACTTTGTACCTCTAGGTATCAGAGCAGTACTGAGATCAGAGTAAACATTATTTGCTAAAAATAAAGAGAATTCCAAAATGTATATAAAGAGAAAAGGGGAAAAGAAATAATGAAGTTAGTAGTATTAATTCATAAAATGAAAACCCATATCCTAAAAGGACATTTTTAATGTTTTCTCTTCTCCAGAGCTACAGGGAATTGGCAATAGATAATTTTTTTTTGAATGTTTGCCTAAATATTTGTGATGTTCTGATAGCTTATTTGATAATATACAAGTTTTCCTACCTGTTTGTTATGTGTTCATTGAATCTACTCAAATTTTAGATAAAATCCACATCATAAATAAAAACCAAGTGCTAGCATATTTGAAATAATGAAAGTAAAAATTTCTAGGACATAATCTAGTATACTTATAGGCATCTGCAGGCCACTTATCTTTTCATAAAGAAACCAGATTCATATAGATCCTAATGCAAGGCTTTGGACAGCCACTTGGCACAGAGAAATAAAGTTTCAAAGTTGTAATATCACAGAGGATGACTGCATAAAAATAGTAGAGATGCAAACTTAACTGATGACCAAATGAGCTATTCCTTACAAAATACCCGGTTTGCTCAACCCAATTTAGGGAGTTCTGAAATTATTTAGTATCTTCTATGGTTGTGGTCTTTAGAACAGAAGTTGCAAACTTATATATCCTGTTTTGAGAATTGTACTTTCTGGAGCACCTGGGAAAGTCAGCAGTAGGGAGAAGCTTAGACTGCAGAAATAATATTAAGTGTTTGAAGCTCTGTAACAACTTGAAATTTTTCTGTTTTATTTAAGAATGCACGATTCCAAAGTTAGGTTTTTCTCAAATACAGTGTTTTATCTGAAAAATAACAATATATAAACATACACAAGGAAAATATTTCTGTCACATTTTGAAGAATTTCTTCAAATCAAAATTGCTTGAAATATATTAGTTTTTTGCAAATATTTTCTGAAGTATGGTTCTGAAAAGTGTTATAGTTTGTCTAGGGACAATAAATTATCTATTAACAACACAAATTGATAACTTATTGTTAGTTTTGAAATTGGTACCCAGAACATAAAATTATATCCACAATAATAAGTAGCAAGCCCTCTTTATATTATCTCACTTTAATTACAGTCAACAAACATTTATTCTGTACCTCTATGTATCATGCTGAGAGGATGTCACATCATTCATTCATCAACATGATTTATTGAGTACTTCTTATTTTCCCAAAGTATAGTTTACAGAGGTGACTCAAAAGTGAATAAAATTCAAATCTTTATCTCTAAGGAGTTGAACAAGTAGTGAGAAAATACAGGCATATATTGTTTATATAAATCCATAAACAAATAAATACATACAATGAGAAACTTGTCAAAATTGCTATTGGAGAACAAAGGAGAACAAAACTGACTTTGCTTGTAACATGTTTTGAAGACTTTCCACAACAGAAAATCTTCTATATTTCATCCAGTATTGAAAGTATCAGAAGGCCTAGTCACCTTCAGACAAAGGGAACAATATGTTTAATAAAATAGAAGAGCAAACAGTGGCATCAATGTGAATGGTGTTCTCAAGGGAAAGATGGGTAATGAGTTCCACTGGAGTCATCTATATTTCAATTTTGTTTTGTAGATTATAGAGAGACATTGTTAAAATAATAAAAATCTAGAATTTACAATGAATAGCTCAGAAAGAGTATAGAACGGATGAGGGAGGGACTCAACTGTGGCATTTGAAATAATGGTTTGGATGAGAAACAGAAAAAAATAAATCAGAGGTGAGATTGAGATGAACCAGTAATGCAGTGAAGATAGGAATAGGAGGAGAGTTATTTCTGAAATGTTTTGTTGACTGAAAAAATGATGCTACCAAGAACTGAGATATAGACTAGCAACAAATGATAATTTGATCATTACTGTGCTTTAGGATATGACCTTTTGCGGTGACTTCTGACATTCAGGGACAGTAGTGTCAAATAAGGAGCTAAAAATCAGAAGAGAGGTGGTGTTGGGTGAGATGAGATGAGACTTTAACCTTTACTATAATGAAAATCATAGAAATAAAAAATTTATCTGAGGGATTGGCAGTAGTGGGAAACCCCCAAGGGAGGGGGAGGCACACCTCATCAACAAGAGTACCTGCATGATGAATATTTGTTTATCTAACCTGGAATTGTGCCCCACATATTTAAAATAAAAATTAAAAAAATAATAATTCACAATACAAAAAAAAGATTTTTCTGGAAGAAAATAGATTGACAAAAGGGCAAGTTTAAGTAAAATTCTATGAAATATTAACATTAAAAAACAGATGAAAAAGTATTCAGAGAAGAAAACAAAAATAAAAAAGAGTGTGAGAATAATCAAAGAAACTTTCTTAAGCATCTACTACATGTGAATATGTATATACTCATTTAATCCAAACATCAGTCATTCCTACAGGGAAGTTTAACATTTCTGTTTTACTCACAAGAAAACCCCAGTTCAGAGTGAATCAGCAATTAAGCCAATATCATTTAACTAGGAAATGTTAGTTTTGAAATTGGAGCCTATATCTTGGTGACTCCAAAACCTGTATTATAGTTTTTATATTAGAAGTCAATTTGATTGTTAGTCAATTAGCTAATATTTTCAAGTGTCTAGTAAAATAGTTTTATGTTATTTATTTCTGCTGTTGGAAATGTTATTTTCCTGTATGTATATCATTAAATAAAACAAAAGCAATGATGAAAAACCTTTTAAACAATTAAACAACAGATTTATCTATTTGAATTATGTGTCAATTCAGAAATATTTGAAGATATAGCATTCATTTTTCAGTTGACATCTAACTCATTCATCTTTCTTTAGCTTTGGGTCATTCCAGATATTTGTCTAAATATATCATTGGAACAAATATTAGATTTTATTAGAAACACACTAGAAAAAAAAAAACCAACAAAGTAATAGGACTTGTAAATCTTCCCAGGCCTTAATAATGTATTCAAAAGAAATGATAATAGCAACATTACCTAATGGTGTTTAATACATATTTTATAATGCTTTTGCTTTTATCATAAATGATTAATAGGTGACAATGAAATCTGCCTTATAATGTCTCCTAAAGTATGGCTTACACACAGTCTGTATTTCAGCCCTCTTCATAAAGTTAGGGTGGGATGGATTTGGTGACACTTTTATCATAGCTTTAATCAGTATCATAAGTCAAAATTTTTCTTTGGATGTCAAGATTTGTTAAAATTGTATAACTGAAACTGTTTTCAAAGAAAAATGTTTTCATATTTTTTCTTGGAAAGTTATGTTTACTATCCAAAATATTTTCATAGCTTGATTCTTTTCTTATCATTTAAGTAAAAGAACAATTGTTTTTCAAGAGTTACTTTGGGACTTTGTATCTTGTTTTACTATTAAAAAAAACAGAGCTTGCTTGTAACCCAAGTGCTTGTTAGGACTTCAATTTCTGCATATTTACGATGATTATTGAGAAAATAAAGATATATTTACAAGTTGGATTGGCAATTGATTCTTAAGATAAGTCAACAAGTGTTTTACAAATGCAAAACAGTCTAGGAATAGAATTAATGGTTGTCGAAACAATTGGCATCCTTCTCCAAATCTTCACTGCGTATGATGTTACAATAATTCCAATTTCAAATGGCCCTGATTTCTGACATAGAAGATGATGTCAGGAGACAAGTAAGTAGCAGGGCAGATGAAGTCTTAACAGCTTAAGAGGTTGCTGTGATGCAAATCATTTTTCAAAGGGATGGTAAATATTTCTGAAGTTAACAATTGAAATGAAAATACACTGTCAATAAAAGGCAGATAAAATAAACACTGAAATCATATGCAATCCTAGAAGAATTTGTTTTGAATAAAATACTTTTCAAGGTCTTCACAAAGTTGTCAGCAGCTCTTTTAGAAATCAAGTGAATGCATTTGGAGTGATTGTTCATGAGACACACGACTGGTTGGTAAATAATTCTGTAACTCCATTCGGCTGTTAATTTTACATAGCTATTCACAAAGTTTTACAATAAATGATACTTCAAAAACACTATAACATGATTAGATTCTTATAAAGAATTATGGTTATATGCATATTAATATAGTTGTCCCTTAACTTTTATAGGTGTCTCTTATAATGCATTTTTTTTCAGTACATTGATAGGCATTATCACATAAAGTTAGCTAATTGCTAGTGAGACATGGAGTGTTTATTAGTAAAAAAAAGCTATTATTAAAATTTTGGCAGTACACTGAATTTATTGAGAATTTCTTTTTAATAAAAAATCTGCTTCAGAGCATTGAAATTGAAGTAGAAAAAAATCTACCAGATAACTTTACAGAAGACCAATTTTGGATTCTAGAAAATTCACAAGTTAAGATAAAATGGTAAATAAGACAAGTATGTCTCTGTCTTTTGGGAGCTCAATTTATGGTAGAGGAAACATACCAACAGTAAATTAGTATGCATCAAAAATAAGGTAAATTAAAAATTACGGAGATGAGAAAGAGATGAACTGCTGCCATGGGTTAGAGATGGTGTGTATATTAGTCTATTTTGTATTGTTATAAGGAAACACCTGAGGCTGGGTAATTTATAAAGAAAAGAGGTTTGTTTGGGTTCATGGTTCTGCAGGCTGTAGAAGAAGCATTACACAAACCTCTACTTTTGGGGAGGATTCAGGAAGCCAACAATCATACTGGAAGGCAAAGGGGAAGCATGAGTATCCCATGGCAAGAGTGGAAGGGGAAAGAGGAAAGGGAAGGTGGGGAGGAAGGGGGGGAGGAGAGAGAGAGAGAGAGAGAGAGAGAGAGAGAGAGAGAGAGAGAGAGAGAGAGAGAGAGAAAGCCAGTCTCCTCTTTTAATCCAGTTCTTGTGTAAACAAATAGAGCAAAGACTTATTCATTACTGCAATAACAGCATTAAGTCATTCATGGAGGATCTTCCCCCAAGACCCAAACACCTCCCACTACACCCTCCAACATTGGGGATCACTTTTCAACATGGGATTTGGAAGAGACAAACATCAAACTATCAGTGTGGGATTTGGGAAGGAAGGGAGGTGTGACCACCAAGAAGTATTATGAGGGAGATGTTTTTGTTGATGGACTCATTCTCTATCTTTTTTTTTGAGTAGGAGTCTCACTCTGCCGCCCAGACTGCAGTGCAGTGGCCGCTCTCGGCCACCGCAGCCTTAACCTGCTGGGCTCTGGCAATCCTTCCACCTCAGGCTTCCAAGTAGCTGGAACTACAGGTGCACACTATTACCCCCGGCTAATTTTTTGATTTATTGTAGAGATGAGGTCTCGCTGCCCAGGTGGATCTCTAACCTGCTGGCTTAGGCAATCCACTCACCTCAGCCTCCCAAAGGCGCGGGATTACAGGCTGAACCACCGAGCCCAGCTTCATTCTCTATGTTGACAGTATTGGTGGTTATATGAATCTACACATGTAATAAAATGACATAGAATGATACACACATTGTACCAATGTCATGATTTCAGTATTATACTATAGTTATGCAAGAGGATGTAACCAATGGGAGAAAGTGGGTAAAGGACACATAGGACTTGCATTATTTTTGCATCTCTCTCTCTCTCCAGATAGATAGATGATGACTGATACATACATACATACATACTTACATACATACATACTTACATACCCACCACATACATGCTCATATATAATCAATGTTGGTTATAGATGACCATCTGTGGATGACCTTAGATGATGTTGGGTATCTCAGAGACTCTGTCCAGAATTCTGAATATGCAACTATAAGAGTTAAAAATTTAAATCCCTATGTAGAGCATCCTAGTGACTAGGATGCTCTACATTGGTTGTTGCGACAAATCCTCTTTATGGAAATTAAATAAAAGAGCTAACTATCTAAAAAAAATTCTCAAATTGGTTTTATTTTTAAAAAGCTGTGGAAAATGAGGTGCTTTTTAGAATCAGAAATAAAAGGAAAAGTTCCTTAAACAAAATTTCACTAATTCTTTCAGAATTCAGGCACAGACTTACATTAAGATTGATAAATGATGTATTTTTTGAATCCAAAATTACTAAATCAAAACTATTAAGCTGGATAGTCTCTAGTGGCCCTTCCACCTGGAAGCCTCTCACTTTTGTGAAGTAATTGAACATAAAGCTTATCAAAGTTATTTACAGGTATTCTGATTATCTTTTTGGGGTACATCAGAGAATTGTTCTTCCCTAATTTATTTGAGTTTAGGTGATGACATGTAACTTGTTTTGCTAAAAGTGTCTACTACCAAATAGACACTTTTAGATCTAAATTGTGTCATTCTTTAGTTCTCTTCCTTTCATAGTGAGAAGCATGTATTTACTGAGTGAATGAGGACTCCCCTTCTGCCGAGGTCCCTGAATAAATATAATGAGTGCACCATCGTTGCACATGTAACAGCATGGGAAATAAAATTAAGCTACTGAGATTCATTGGCAAAACCTTACACTGATACCAATAAGATATAATAGAGTAAGAATATCACTATAACTATCCGCTAGATTCAATAATCTCAATAGGAAAACATCTCCAAAGTATTGGTTTGCCTCAATACAACAAAGACCCTGAATTTCATAATTTTCTCATCTTGTACTTATCATCAGTTCTTTTGTTTCTATCAGTGTCAATGTCTAATCTCTTAATTAGGTCCACTTGAGCAATAGCTCTTACATTAGACTCAATGAAATGTAAAATTTAAAAGGGAAGAGTATCCGTCTGTCTTCACATTGCTACATCTTCAGGCTCTAGTGTAGTGCTGGTACATAACAGGTAGGCAATATTATAATATATAGTCACATGAAAAATTATTTTTTAAACAGATATAGCAATATTGGTCTTTATCACTCAAGAGGACTGTTGTATTTTTTATTATACCAAATAGTATATCATAAAGATAATTTTAGGCTATGATAGGGGATATCAAAAAATTGAAATAGGGTAAAATGATGCACTGGTTATGGAAGACTTGACAAGGTTACCGTCAAGAAAAAGCTTGAATCAATTATTGGTATAATTTCTTCCTCATTTAAAATTTTTTTTGATAGTTTTCTTCTTGAATAAAGGAGAAAGAAAATCCAAGAAAGATATTTAAGGTGTTCTACTATCCATATTTCCTTTCCAGAATTAAACCCAGTTTTTTCCTTCAACATCTTATTTTTCAGTCTAGTAGCTTTTACTACTTCCTGCACATCAAAATCACCCAGGAAGCTTTTCATTTGTTTATTTTATGATAAAGCATTATTTAATCTGTGTAATTTTTAATTCAAAATTTTATCTTTTAAGTAATTACAGATTAATATACAGTAGTAAGTAATAGTTAGATCCTATGTTTCCTTTAACTCGTTTTCCCATGGTAACATCTTGCAAAACTATAATATAATATTACAACTAAGAAATTGACATTGATAAAATCCATCCATCTTATGAATATTTTATTAATTTTTATGTACTCATTTATGTGTGTGTGTGGGCTTGTATTTTTAGTTCTATGTAATTATATCACTTGCTTTGGTTTGTGTATCCTCCACCAGCATCAACATACAAAGCAGTTCTATCACCACAGTGATTCCTTGTGTTGTCCTTTTAAAATAATACATATCACACACTTCCATTCTTTCTGTTCTCCACTTCTCTAATTTTGTAATTTCAAGAATGCTATATAAATAAAATCATACATTATATAATCTTTTGTACTGGGCTTTTCCCACAGGGCATAATTAATTTGAGATGTTGTAAATTGTTGAGTATATGAATAGCTTGTTTCTTTTTTATTATCAAATCTTGGTCCACAGTTTAAAAAAACTATTTATCCATGTAAGGACACATAAGATGCTTTCAGTCTGTGACTGTTATTATTAACATTCGTGGATAGGTACTTATATGAATATAAGCTTTTATTTGTATAGGATATATGCCCAAAAAAGCATGGTGATTGCATATAAGAAAGTGCCAAAACTGCCTAACTTTTTTCTCAGAGTAGCTGTGCCATTTTGTATTCCAACCAACAATGTGTAAATGATTCAGTTTCTCTGCTTCTTTGCAAGCGTTTATTGTTCTTGTGACTTTTATTCCTTATTTTAACCTTTCTGATAGGTGTGTTGTGATAATTCTCTGTGGTTTGAACTTGCATTTACCTAAAAGATCGTTATGTTGGACGTTTTTTCCTGGATTTACTTGCCTCCATATATCTTCTTTGTTAAAATGTTTTCACGTGGCTATTCCTTATTATCTAATTGGATTATTGTTTTCCTTTTGAAAGTTGTCCGTTTATTCTAGACATGAATCTTTTGTTGAACATGAGACTTGCAAATATTTTCTCCCAGTTTTTAGTTTGTCTTTTTATCCTTATCACAGGATCTTACAAAGAGTAAAAGTCTTAAATTTTGATGAGATACACTTCATTGATTTCTCCTTGTATGGAATGTGCTTTTGGTATAAAGTCTGAATGCTCTTTGCCTGACTCTACATCCTGAAGATTTTCTCCTGTTTTTCTTTTAATTTGGAATTTTATTTACACTAAAGTCCATGATCTATTTTGAGTTAATATTTGAATAGGATGTGAGGTTAAGACTGAGGTTTATTACATTTTATTTTGCTCAGAATGTGTAATTGCTTCAACCATACATGAAGAAAAGTTTATCCACGTTTCACTAATTATTTTTAAAAATCTGTCAAACTCAGTTGGGTATAAAGGCATATATTAGAAAGAAGAAAGATCTAAAATCAATAATCTCAATTTCCACTTTAGGAAATGAAAAAGAGATGGAAAAAAATAGAATCCAAAGTAATTAGAAGAAAAGAAATAATAAGGTTTTGGCAGAAATAATGTAATTGAAAATAGTAAATCAATAAAGAAAATTAACAGGAAATCAATAAAGAAAATTAATAACGCCAAAAACTGTCTTGAAAAATGAACAAAATTTATAAACCTCAAGCCAAATAAAAGTGTGGGCATCACTACAGATCTCATAGACACTGAAATGATAAGAAAGTATATTTATCTGTTTAGTGCTGCTATAAATACCTGAGACTAGGTAATTTATAAAGAAAAGAGGTTTATTTAGTTCACAGTTCTTCAGGCTGTACAAAGAAGAATGGTGTCAGCATCTGCTTCTGGTGAGAACCTCAGGAAACTCACTCATGGAAGAAGATAAAGGGGAGGCTGGCGTGTCACACGATGAGGGTGAAAGTAAGAGAGGGAAGTGCCAAGCTCTTTTAAAAAATCAACTCTGATGTGAACTAATAAAATGAAAATTTGCTCTGTAACATTGGGAGGGCACCAAGCCATTCATGAGGGACCTGCTCTCATGACTAAAATACCTCCCAGTAGGCCCCGCATTCAACACTGGGGGTCACATCTCACATGAAATTTGGAGGGGACAAATATCCAAACCGTATCATTTTGCCTCTGGTTTCCCAAATCTCATACCCTTCTCACATACTAAATACAATAATTTCTTCCCAATAGTCCCTAAAAGTCCTAACTTGTTCTAGCATTAACTCAAAAGTCTAAAGTAAAGTCTCATCTGAGACTCAAAGCAAATTTCTTTCAGCCATGAGCATGTAAAATCAAAAACAAATTATTTATTTCCAAGACACAATGGTGGCACAGGCATTGGGTAAACATTTCCATTCCAAAAGGGAGAAAATGGAGAAAAGAAAAGGGCATCAGATGCTATGCAAGTCCTAAACACAACTGGGCAGAAATTAAACGTTAAAGCTTCAAAATAATCCTTGACCCCATGTTCCGCATGTAGGACACACTGGTGTAATGGATGTCCCTGGAGTCTCAGGCAGCCCTGTCCCCATGGATTTGCTGGGTGTAGGCTATGTTGCTGCTGTCACAAGTTGGAGTCTAGTGCCTGTAGCTTTTTCAGGCTGAGGGTGCAAGCTGCTGGTGGATCTATAACTTTTTGGGTCTAGAAGGCAGTACCCCCACTTCTACAATTCCATTATGCAGTATCCCAGTGGGAACTCTGTGAGGGGATTCTAGCCCCACGTTTCCCTTTGACATTGCCCCTCAAAAATCTGTGGGGCCTCTGCCCCTGCTGCAATCTTCTCACTGAGCACCTAGGTTTTTCCATATAGCCTCTGAAATCTTGCATTCTGGGTGCTTACAGGCTTAATACCACATAGAAGCCACCAAGGTTTAAGGCTTAAGTCCTCTGGAGCTGTGGCCTAGGTCATGCCTGGGGTCCTTTGAGTGGCAGATAGAACCAGAATGGCCAGGGTGTGAGGAGCAACACCCCAAAGTGATACAGGATTGCAGTACCCAGGTCCTGGTCCCAAAACTGTTCATTCCTCCTGGGTCTCTGGACATTTTTCTCATTGTCTTCAAGATTAGCATTTAGCTTTATTTTTTAGCCATAGTATTCTTGCTATCAAGTGGTTGCTACACAACCTCCTTGGATTTGTCTCCTGAAATGCTTTTTCCATCTTTACCATATGACCAGGCTATGAATTTTGCAAATTTTTATGCTTTACTTACCTTTAAATTATAAGATACAACTTTAAGTTATATCTTTGTTCCTCTATCTGATCATAGGTTGTTAAAAGCAGGCATGCCACTTCTTTGATATTATGCTGCTTAGAATTTTTTTTTTTTTTTTTTTTGAGTTGGAGTCTCACTCTGTCACCCAGACTGGAGTGCAGTGGCCGCTCCTGGCCACCGCAGCCTCGACCTGCTAGTCTCCAGCAATCCTTCCGCCTCAGTCTTCCAAGTAGCTGGAATTACAGGCATGCGCTACCACGCCCGGCTGATTTTTTTATTTATTGTAGAGATGAGGTCCCGCTGTCCAGGTGGGTCTTGAACCCGCAGGCTCAGGCAATCCACTCACCTCAGCCTCCCAAAGACGTGAGATTAGAATTTTTTCACCATCCTTTAGGTCATCACTCTTAAGTTAAAGCCTTCTACAAAGCCTTAGGGAATAAACACGATGCAGCCAAGGTCTTTGTTAAGGCGCAACAAGGGTGAACTTTGCTCCAGTTCCCAATAAGTTTTTTATTTTCAAATGAGATAACATCAACCTGGCCTTCTCTGTCTATATTTCTATCAGCATTTTGGTCACAACCACTGAATAAGTCTAAAGTTCTTTACTTTACTTTACTTTACTTTATTTTAAAGTAAGTAAGTTCTAAACTTTATCTTGTATTCCTGTCTTCTTGAGTCCTCCAAACTCTTCTAACATTTGCCCATTGCCCTGTTCCAAAGCTGTTTTCACATTTTCAGGTATATTTTTAGCCACACCCCACTCCTAGGACCAATTTTCTGTGTGTGTTTTGCACTGCTATAAAGGAATACCTAAGACTGGGTAATTTATAAAGAAATGTAGTTTATTTAGCTCTTGGTTCTGCAGTAAATACAAGAAGAATGTTGCCAGCATCTGTTTCTGGTGAGGACTTCGGGCGGCTTTCAATTATGGCAGACAGTGAAGGGGAAGCCAATATGTGTCACATGATGAAAGAGAAAGCAAGAGAGAAGCTGGTACTCCCTCTTTTAAACAAACAGCTCTTACATAAACTAATAGAGTGAGAACTCACTCATTGTCATGAGCAGAGCACCAAGCCATTCACAAGGGATCTGCCTCCATAACCCAAACATCTCCTGCTGGGTTCTACCTCTAGTACATGCAATCACATTTTAAGATAAAGTTTGCAGGTGGTGAATATCCAAATTACATCAGAAAGAAATATTATAAATGAATCTATTTGATAGCTTGATAATTTGATAATCTAGATAAAATGGACCAATTCATTGAAAAATACAAGCTGCCAAGACTCATACAAGAAAAAATAGACCATCTGAATGGGCTTATAAATATTAAAAAATTGAATCAATAATTAATCAGAAAAGAAGAAAGATCTAAAATCATTCATCTAAATTAAAGAATCTGAAACACAAGAATCAAAACTGAAGGTTGCTGGTTCACATGAGTTCATTGGTGAATTTCAGCAAACATGTAAAGAAGAAATTGTACAAATTCTTTTATAATCGCTTTCATATTTTTGAAGCACAATAAACATTTTCTAACTCATTATATGAAGCAAGCATCACCCTAATACCAAAATCAGGCAGACATTAATAAAACAACCAAAATATTTTATTAAAATAGATGCAAAAATTCTCACAAAATATTCACAAATGGAATTCAACAATGTATTAAATAATTACATTCCACAGCCAGGCTTAATTTATTCTGGGTTGGCAAGGCTGGTTCAACATTTGAAAATCAACTAATATACTAATGTACTCCATTACATACACATTCCGAAAGTTAAAGAAAAAAAAAAAAATCACATGAATGTATTAATAGATACAGAAAAAATATTTTATAAAATCTGACACACATTCATAATAAAAGCTCTCAGTAAGCAAAGAATAGATAAATCAACCTGATAAATAATATATATTAAAAAATACAAATAATATCACATTTAATGATGGGAAACTCAGAGCTTTCTCCGGTCAGGTACAAGGCATGGATGTCTCCTCTTATTTTTCTTTACAACATTGTACTGAATTCTAGCTAATACAGTGAGACCAAAAAAATGTATTCAGATTGGAAAGGATGAAATTAAAATGTCTTTGTTGGCAGATGACACAATCATCTATGCAGAAAAATTTCAAATAATGCCTGGAACTGATTAGTTATTATAGCAAGGTTGCAATATATAAGGTTAATATACAAAAAATATGCTGCTTTCCTATGTACTAGCAATAAACAAGTAAAATCTGCAATTAAAAACATAATACCATTTATATTAGCACCAAAAAATGAAGGTATACTTAGTTACAAACCTCATAAAATATTTTATATATTTTATATATGTACATATGTCTGGAAATTATAGAACTCTGATGAATGGAATCAAATAACTAAATAAATACAGAAATGTTCAATACTGTTTTTTCCAGATTCAATATTGTCACATGAGTTCTTCTCAACTTGATTTATAGGTTCAGTGAAATCCCAATCAAAATTTCAGTAAGTAATTTTGCGGGTATCGATAAACTAACTTTAAAGTTTATATATAGAGAGAAAAACTCAGAAGAATGAACACAATATTAAAGGTGAAAATCAAAATTGGAGGACTGACACCACCCAATATCAAAATGTATTACACAACTACAGTAATCAAGGAAATGTGGTACTGATCAGAAAAAGTAGAAAAATAGATTAATGGAACAAAAGAGAGAGTCTAGACACACAATAACTGATCTTTGACAAAAGAGTAAAGGTAATATAAAGGAGCAACCATAGTTTTTGTTTCAGCACCGGTGCTGAAACAATTAGTCTTTCACATGACAAAACATGAATCTAGACATAGACTTTACATCCATCACAAAAATTAACATAGAATAGATTATAGACCTACATGTAAAATGAAAAACTATAAAACTTGAAGATAACATAGGAGAAAACCTAAGTGACCTTGGCTATGGTGGCCTATGAAAGAAATAATAAAATAATAAAATAAGCTAACCTCATTACAATTAAAAACTTCTGCTCTTTACAAAACAATTGAAAGAATGAAAAGGGAAGGCACAGGCTGGGAGGAAATATTTGCAAAGGACACATATAATAATAAAAAACCCTGTTATCCAAATTATACAAATAACTCAAAATGCAACACAAGAAAGTAAATAACCCAATCATAAAATGGACCAAAAACCTTAGCAGCTACCTCATCAAAGAAGATATTCAGATGGCTAATAAGCATGTGAAAGCATCTTCCATATTATTTATAACTAGAGAAATACAAACTAAAATAGCAATGAGAGACCATTAACACATCTAGAATAATAAAATAGACAAAGCCTGGAACACTGACAACAAATGCTGTTAAAGATGTGGACCAACATGATCTGTCATTCATTGATGATGAGAATACAAAATGGCGCAGACACTTTGGAAGACAGTTTGACAGAGTCTTACAGAACTAAACATGCTCTTTCCATGCAATTTAGCAATTGTGCTTCTTGGGATTTATCAGAAGAGTTGAAAACTTATGTCCACACAAAAACTTGCATATGGATGTTTATAGCAGCTTTAGACAGAATTGGCAAAATGTACAAACAGCCCCATTACAAAATGGGCAAAAGACATGAACAGACACTTCTCAAAAGAGGATGTACAGGCAGCCAGCAGACACATGAAAAAGTGCTCAGCCTCACTAATAATCAGAAAAATGCAAAGCAAAATCACACTGAGATACCACCCAACCCAGTAAGAATGGCCATCATTAATAAAACAACAATAGATGCTGGCAAGGGTGTGGAGAAAAAGGAATACTTCTACACTGCTGGTGGGAATGCAAACTAGTACAACCTCTTTGGAAGACAGTGTGATGATTTCTGGAAGAACTAGAAATGGACCTTTCATAGAACCCAGCAATTCCACTATTGGGAATATACTCGGAGGAACTCAAATCATTCTACAAAAAAGATACCTGCACACTCATGTTTGTAGCAGCTCTATTCACAATAGCAAAAACATAGAACCAGCCACACTGCTCATCAAAGCAGAACTGGATTTTAAAAACTGTGGTACACATACACAATGGAATATTATGCAGCCATAAAGAAGGACAAACATATGGACTTTGCAGCAACTTGGATGGATTTAGAGTCTATCATACTCAATGAACTATCACAGAAACAAAGACGAGTACTATATGTTCTCACTCATTGAACAATTATAATACTATAAGAAGGGGATTGGCAGTAATGGGAAACTTACAGGGATGGAGGGGGTGGGAGTAGCAGTTGAGGGAAACTGCCAAGGGAGGGACAAGCACACCTCATCAACAAGGGACCTGCATAATGAACATTCATATACCTAACTCAGAATTGCATCCCACATCTTTAAAATAAAAAAAATAAAAAAGAATTGCCAGAATGTAAAAGCAACCAAGGTGCCTTTCAGGAGATGACTGGATAAATAAACTGCAGTACATATACATGATTAGATGTTATTCTGCACTTGAAAAACAATGAGTTATCAAGCCATGAACTGACATAGGAACCTTAAATGCATATTACTAAGTGAAAGAAGCCAGTCTAAAAAGGCTACACATTACATATTGCATGACATTCTGGAACAAGAGAAACTGTGGAGACAGTAAAAAGATAAATAAGTAGAAAAAAATTAGTGGTTACTAGGGGTTGGGGCCTCCAACTGGCTCACTACTCCTGGTATAGGACGAGGTACCCTTCCTACCCTAGCAGTGCCCAGCAACTGCTAGTCCCTTCTTTGAGCTAATGTGATTAATGTTCAGGTCCCTCTTATGAGTGAGAACATCTAATATTCAGTTCTCTGTTTCTGCAATAGATCACTAAATATGATGGTCTCCAACTCCATCCAATTTTCTGTGAAGTCCATGATTTTGTTCTTCTTTATGGCTCTGTAATACTACATTTCATATATGTACCATTTTCTCTTCCAGCCCACTTTTGCTGGGCAGTAGGGCTGCCTTCATGTTTTTGCTATTGTGAATAGTGTGACAATAAACATGCGTATTCAGGTGTCTTCTCTGTATAATGGTTTATGCTTCTCCAGGTATATACCCAAGAGAAGGATTGTTGGATCATATGGAAGGTTAATTTTTAGTTCTTTTAGAAATACCACACTGCTTTCCATAGAGGATGAACTAGTTTGTACTCCCACCAACAGTGTAGAAGCATTCCCTTTTCTCCTTACCCATGCCAGCATCTATTATTTTTGATTTATTAATGATGGTCATCCTTACAGGAGTTAGGAGGTATCTAACTGTAGTTTTGATTTACATTTCTCTGATGTAATTAGTAAGGTTGAGCATTTTTTTCATGTATCTATTGGCTGCTTATATTTCTTCATTTGAAAAGTGTCTATTCATATCCTTTGTCCACCTTTTATTATTATTTTTTTCTCTTTATTTTGAGTACCTTGTCAATCCTGGATGTTAGGTCTTTGCTGGACACATAATTTGCAAATTTTTTACCCCATTCTGTGGGTTGTCTCCCCAATCTCTTTATGGTTTCTTTTTCTGTGCCAAAGCTTTTCAGTTTGATGAGGTCCCATTTGTTTATCTTAACTTTTATGACATTTGTTTTTGGGGATGTGGTCAATAATTTGGTGCCTATTCTGATGTGCACAGGGGCATTTCCTACATTTTCTTCTAGGATTCTTATAGTTTGAGGTTTTACATTTAGGTCTTTGATCCATTTAGAGTTGATATTTATATATAGTGATCCGGTTTCATTTTTCTGCATGTGGTCAACCAGTTCTCCCACTGCCATTTTCTAAATATGGTCTCCTTTTCCAGTGGTTGTTATTGGTGTCTTTGTTGAAAATGATTGGTTGAGAGACCCAATTTTTACTTCTAGAATTTCTGTTCTATTCCATTGGTCCATGTGCCTATTTTTGTACCAATATCAGGCTGTTTTGGTATAGTCTGAAATTGTGTTACCTTCTGCTTTGTTCCTTTTGCTGAGGATTCTTTTGACTGTGCTTTTTTATTCTCATAACATTGTGGATTGTCATTTCCAGATTTGAGAAAAAATGGCTGGTAATTTTATGGGAATTGCACTGAATCTGTAGATTACCTTGGGTAGGACAGACGTCTTGACAATATTGATTTTTCTGATCCATGAGCAAGCAATGCTTTCCCATTTGTTTGAGATACCCTGGATTTCTTTGAGGAGCATTTTGTAGTTCTCATTATAAAGGTCTTTAACATCTCTGGTTGGATGAAGGCCAACGTATTCCTTGTTTGTTGTTGCTATTGCAAACAGGATCGTGATTTTTATTTGGTTCTCTGCCTGCCTATTGCTGATATATAGAAATGCAACAGTCTTGCACATTGATTTTGTACCCTGAGACTTTACCAAAGTCATTTATTAGTGCAAGGAGGCCTTTGACAGACTTTCTAGGGTTTTAGAGATATAGAACCATATTGTCTGCAAAGAAGGCTAGCTTAGCTTCTTCTTTTCCTATTTGGATACACCTTATTTTCTTCTCTTGCCTAATTTCTCTGGCTAGGACTTCCAGCACTATGTAGAACAGGAGGGGTGAAAGTGGACATCCTTATCTTGTTGCCATTCTTACAGGGAATGCTTCCAACTTCTGCCTATTGAGCAAAATATTGGCTGTGAGTTTGTCATAGATGGCTCTTACCATTTTGAGGAATGTTCTTTGTATGCCTAGGTGCTCGGGGGTTCTTATCAAGAAGGATGCTGAGTTTTGTTACATGCTTTTTCTGTGTCTAATGATATAATCATGTGGCTCTTGGTTTTACATCTGTTGATGTGCTGAATTACTTTTATGGTCTTGTGAATGTTGAACCAGCCCTGCATCCCAGAAATGAAGCTCATCTGGTCATGGTGGATGATTTTTGAGAAGTGTTATTGGATCAGATTTGCTAGAATCTTGTTCATCAAGGAGATTGGCCTGTAATTCTTTTTCTTTGTTGGGTCTTTGCCAGGTTTGAGTATCATAATGATTTGGGCTTCATAAAATGTGTTTGGGAGAATTCCATCTTGCTCAATTGTCTGTAATACTTTCAATAAGATTGGTATCAGCTCTTCCTTGTATGTCTTGTAGAATTCAGCTGGTAGGCCATCTGGTCCAGGACTTTTTTGGGTGGGGAGATTTATTATGAATGAGTCAATTTTCTGGATTGTTATTTGTTGGGTTAAAGTTTTATTTTTTTATTTTTTTATTTTTTTTTTAGTTGGAGTTTCACTCTGTCGCCCAGACTGGAGTGCAGTGGACGCTCCCGGCCACTGCAGCCTCGACCTACTGGGCTCTGGCAATCCTTCCGCCTCAGCCTTCCAAGTAGCTGGAACTACAGGCGTGTGCTACCACACCCAGCTAATTTTTGATTTATTGTAGAGATGAGGTCTCACCAAGTTGCCCAGGCAGGTCTTGAACCCGCGGGCTCAGGCAATCCACTCACCTCGGCCTCCCAAAGTGCTGGGATTACAGGCTGAGCCACCGAACCCAGCCAAGTTAGAGTTTTAATTTCTTCTTTTTTCAGCCTTGGGAGGTTGTGTGACATCAGAAAGTACTCCATTTCCTTTAGGTTTTCTAGTTTATTTGCATACAGATTTTTGTAGTCATCTCTGATATTTTGAATTTCTTCATTGAAAGTTATGACTTTGTCTTTTGCATTTCTAATTGGTTTATCTGGGCTTTCTCTCTCCTTTTTTTTTTTAATTCAATCAGGATGGGGTACTCATTTATCCTTTCAAAGAACCAGCTTTTGGTCTTGTTGATTCTGCTGTGTTTTTTCTTTCTACGTCCTGCAACTGTTATTTTATCTTGGCAATCTGCATTCTTCTGCTAAAGTTAAGATTTGGTAATTTAGCTTTTCCATCCCCTTTAGTTGTTATGTTAGGCTGTCTACTTGTGATCTTTCTGTTTTCTTGTGTGCGAATAATGCTATGAAGTTTCCTCTTAACACCGATTTCATAGCATCCCAAAGATTCTAATAAGATATGTCTTTGTTTTCTCTTGTTTCCAGGAATTTTTAAATTTCTGTCTTGATTTCTCTGTTAATCCAGAAGTTGTTGAGAAGCGTGTTGTTTAGCGTATATGTATATGAGTGTTTTGGGGGGATCTTATTGGTGGTAACATTTATTTTTATTCCACTGTGATATGATAAGATGCATGATATTATTTCAATCTTTTGAAATTTGGTCACACTTGATTTATATCCAAGGATGTGATAAATTTTGGAGTATGTTCAATGTATTAATTAGTAGAATGTATATTATGTAGATATTGGATGAAGTGTTCTACAGATGTCTATTAAGTCCATTTGATCAAGTGTTGAGTTGTGTTTCCAGGTCTCATTGTTGGTGTTTTGCCTTAAAGATCTATCAAAAGCTGTTAATGGGGTATTTAGATCTCCATGTATGATTATATGAGAGGCAGTATCCTCTCTTAGGTTTCTTAATAGTGTTTTTAAAAAGCTGGTGCTTTTGTGTTGGATGCTTCTATGTTTAGGATGAATATTTCTTGCTGGTGAATTGAGTTTTTTATCATTATATAGCATCCTTCTGTGTTCTTTTTAACTTTTGATGGTTTGAAGTCTGCTTTATCTGATACAATAATAGCCACTCCTGCCCTCTTTCGTGATCTGGGCTCTTGAAAGTTTGTTTCCAGTGTCCAACTTTGAGCTTGTGGGTATCTCTTGCAACGTGATAAGTACTGAGACAGAAGATTGTTGGATCATGCTTTTTTATCCATTTTGCTACTCTATGTATCTTCAATGGCACCGTTCACATTCAAACTGATTATTGAAATGTGAGAGTTACACCAGGAATAGGACTCTTAGGTGGATGCTTTGCTTCCTTTTTACCTTTGTATTTATATATGTATGTATTTCCATTTTTATGAATGCTCTGTATGCTCTGTTAACTCTGTGCTTGTCTGTATTTTTGTGATGAGTATGACTGTTCTTTTGAATCCTGTATTCAACACCTTCTTAAGTGTCTCCTGAAGGGCTAGTCTGGGAGCAGCATATTCTCTTAGGGATTGGACATTTGGGAAGGATTTTAGTTCCCCATCATTGATGAAGCTTAACTTGGCAGGGTAGAAAATTCTTGGCTGGGCTTGCTTATCTGTAAGAACATTAAAAATTGTACTCCTAAAAAAATAATAATCTCCTCTCTCTCTCTAATTTACTTTTTTAAATAAATCATATTTTCTAATCTAAAACAAAATGTACTCCTGTGCCTTCTGACTTGTAGTGTTTCTAGAGAGAAGTCTGAAGCTATTCTGATGGGTTTTCCTCAGAAGATAGTCTGATCTTTCTCTCTCGCTTCCTTTAGAATTGTTTAGTTCATGCTTATTTTGTGGAGGCTGATTACTGTGTGCCTTGGGGATGGTCTTCCCATATGATACCTTGTGGGGGTTTTCTGAATCTCTTGTGCTTGGATGCTCATCTCTCTGGCTAGATGTGATTTTTCTTGATGACCTCATGGATTGCTTGTTCCATGGTGTCCTCTGTTTCCCTTTCTGCTTCAGGGATAACAAGTAGGCATAGATTTGGCTTCTTGACAGAGTTCCACATCTCTCTGGGGCCTTTTTCCTCCATTTTTACTTCTGTTTTATGTTTTTGACAGATTGGGTTAATTCCATATTTTGGTATTCAAGGTCTAAGATTCTTTCCTCTGCCTGGTTGACCCTAATATCTATGTTTATTAGTGTGGTCTTGATTTTCAGGATGAAGTTTGTCATTTTCATTATTTCAGAATGGGCTTTTCTGAAATTGGTCACCTCCACTTTTACTTCCTGTACAACTTCAGTGAGTTTCTCTTGTTTCCTATTCACTTTTGCTATCCATTCACTGATTTCTGTAGCTATTATCTGGGGGCAGATCATTCTGGGGAGTTTCCATTGTTTGTACTCTGATAGCTGCTTTTTTGGGGCACTCTCTCATTTGAATTTTGATGGTTACCTGTATTGCTTTCATTGATTTCTCCTCACTTGTGACAGGCTTCACTTGTTCTCTTTATTTTTTCTTTCAGTTTACAGCTTTGGAGTTATTCAAATACATTCCGTGCTACAGTCCTTTCTGTGGCTCAATATCTGTCTCTCAGTAAGAAGGCGAGGTACATTCACATCTGCTCCTTGCTCAAACTTGTGCAGAATTTCACACCCACTGCTAAAATTGTTGGACCAGCTTTCAGCCCCCACTGCTAGTGAGAGTAGGGGTGAGGGGAGGAGGAGCATGTGTCTCCCATCTGCTGAGTTGGTCTATGAGCTTGGTGTCTTTACACTGAAAGAGTCTTTGGGTGTCAGTCTTCATGTTGCTCCCTTCCTGTTCAGATCCACACTCTACTCTTGAAATAGAGTAGATGTTCTATCACTGAGGAAGTGGCAGACACCACCCTGCCAGGATGTAGGGCTTGAGGAGGTTCTTCCCAATCTGGCTAGGAGGATGGCCACCAGTTGTTGGCAGTGAGCATCTGCTGAGTTCACTCTGCAGACAGGCCTCACTTGCCTGTGAGTCACCAGTCCAGCAGAAAGTCATACTCATCATGTCTCCTCAGAGTTGGTTCTACAGGTGGGCCCTCCCAACCCCTATAAGTCATGAGTCCATCAGAAAACTGCACTCACAGTGGCTACCCAGGAGCAGGGCTTTTTCTTGTTCTGCTTGGGCTGCAGTTGCTCAAAGTCCTGTCCCCTGCTCAGAACTACTCTCGCATGATGATGACCCATACCTGTTTGGGAGGGGTGAACCATCCTAAAATGTTTTTAGTTCACTCATCCACTTTTGTCCACTGAGCAGGTTTTCAGTTCCTGTGCTAGGCTGGGGTATGGTGGGCGATGGGGTGATCAGATCCTTGCATCCACCATGGCTTTCTGGCCTTTGTGTGTTCAAAGAGACTTTTGCTGGGTTCAGGGTATATCACCTTTCCAAAAATGTTTAAGGTTTTTCCATTTATTGGCATTTGGGTCCCTACTGTTTCTTGTTCAGTGAGAGCAGTGCTGGTCTGCTGCTTCCTGGTGGCCATCTTCAGAAATAAATTCTTAAAAAATCATTTGGGTATAATTTTGAACACGTGAGCTTTAAAATATGATATTATACTAAAGAACCCTAAAGACTCCTTCAAAAGACTCCTGAACTTGGTAAATAAATTCAGTAAAGTTTCAGGATACAAAATCAACACAAATCAGTAGCACTGCTATACACCAATAGTGACCAAGCTGAGAATGAACTAAAAAACTCAATTATGTTTACAATAGCAGCCAAAAAGCTAAAATACCTATGAATGCATTTAACCAAGGACAAAAAAGATCTCTGCAAGGAGAACTACAAACCTCTAATGAAAGGAATTGCAGATGACACAAACAAATGGAGAAACACCCTGTGCTCATGGATTGGAAGAATCAACATTATTAAAATGGCCATATTAACCCAAAGTAATCTGCAGATTCAACACAATCCCTATCAAACTACTAATGTCATTTTCCACAGAGTTAAAAAAAAATTCTAAAATTCATATGAAACCAAAGATGAGCCAGAATCACCAAAGCAATTCTATGCAAAAAGAACAAAGCTCAAGGCATCACATTACCTGACTTTAAATTATACAACAGTGGGAGATTCCAAAATGGTAATGGGGCAGTCAGAATGCATGAGTTTCCACATAAATGAACGGTGAAGAGACCAGTATTCAGCCTATGGTGTCAGCAAAAGCTGTGTGAATATCTGGTAGAGTGGAGACTGGAAAGGAGAGGACCAAGATCTCCTGCAGCTGCTTGGACTTCTGCATACTCTTTGGCCCAGAGGCAGGCATCATCTCTACAGCTCCTCTTGGAAAAGGAAAAAAAAAAAACAATTAAAATGGTGAAAATCACCTGCAATAGGCGCCGCCTGCACTACAGCCTTGGTCCCAGGTCAGACAACAGCAACATGAAGTGCAAGAAAATACATGACAGTAACCCAAACAAAGTTCCAGCCGAAGAGACCTGAGGCTTCATCCCCCAACTGAAGCATTTGTGATCTGCCGCAGCTGCAGCCCTACTGAAGGATCCAGCTCTAGATCACAGCAAAGTGACGGTGAGTTTTAAAGTGACCCAGCACACTTTTTTCTAGTGATCCACGAGATGTGTGACTCAGATGGGCAACTTTCTGAGCAACATGCAGGGAGAGACCTGAATATAAGCAGATCAGCTGGGGACAGTTCACTACCTTCCCCCAGCTCCATGGGGTAAACAGGGGGTTAGATCTGAAGCATTTGTAGTCTGCACTGCAACCTAAGAACACAGTCTCCACTCACAGTGAATGAGTAGGGGTGAGTTTTAAAGTGACCCTACATCCTTTCCCTGGTGATTGGTGAGAGGTGTGACTCAGGTGGGTAACATTCGGATCAGTATACATGGGGAGGGCTAAACATAGGTGGATCAGCCGGGGACACCTTCCAGTCTCTCCACAACCGCAAGGGGTGAACAGAGGGACAGATTTAAAAGTTGGAAGCTCCTCCCTTCCAAAACCTCTCCCATCTGCTGCCAGCTAAGAGAAGCAGTGCTTGGGTCACTCCTACAAGAAACCTGGTCTTGAAACTGCTGAAAGAAGGTGCCCAAGAATTACATAAATGCTGTTGCTTTGGGGTGTTTTGTTGTTGTTATTGTTGTTTTTGATTTATTGTATCTGTGTGACTCTACCTATTTTTTTTTAAAGATAGCTTGTTGAGAGTGGGCATTTCGTTTTGTTTTACCCCTTCTCCTTCTTCTTTCTGTCCAATAAGCATATATATGAGTGTGAAAATTTCCTCATATTATCAGTTTTATTTACTTTGGGGTTTTTGTTTGTTTATGTGCGGTTTGTTTTTTCTTCTTCTTTGCTTTTTTGTTTGTTTGTTTGTTTTCTTTTTTCTCTTTAAAATTGTGGGGTACAATTCAGGGTTAGGTATACAAATATTCACTGTGCAGGTACCCCTGTTGATGAAGTGTGCCCCCTTCCCCAGGCAGATATCAACTACTGTCAATCCCACCTCCCCACCCCCCACTCTGCAGTTTCCTGCTACTGTAAATTCTTTTCTTATAGTATACTGCAGTTGTTCAAGGTTCGCTTATGCGTGAAAACGTGATACTCAGCTCTTCATTTCTGTGAGAGATCACTCAGTATTATAAACTCTAATTCCATCCAGGTAGCTGAAAAGTTCATGATTTTGTTCTTTATGGCTGCATAATATTCCATTGAATATATGTACCACATTTTTTTTTTAATCCAGTTATCTTTTGATGGGCAGCATGGTTGGTTTCATGTTCTTGCTATTGGGAAGAATGCTGCGATAAACATACATGTACAGGTATCTTTTTTATAGAGTGATTTGAGTTATTCTGGGTAAATTCCCGGTAGGAGTATTGTGGGATAATATGGAAGGTCAATTTTTAGAACTATTAGGAATTACCACACTGATTTCCACAGAGGCAGTACTAGTTTACACTCCCACCAACAGTGTAGAAGTATTGCCATTTCGCCACATCTTCTCCAGCATCTGTTATTTTTTTGAGTTATTGATGATGACCATTCTGATTGGAGTTAGGTGGTATCTCAGTATAATTTTGATTTGCATCTCCTTGATGACTAGTGAAGCTGAACATTTTTTCATGTGTCTGTTGGCTGCTCGTATGTCTCCTTTTGAGAAGTGTCTATTCATATCTTTTGCCCACTTTGTAATGGGGCTGTTTGTTTTTTTCTTTTCAGCACATTTGAGTTCCTTGTAGATCCTAGATGTTAGGCCTTTGTCAGACATGGAGTTGGCAAATATTTTTTCCCAGTCTGTGGGCTGTCTCCCTGCTCTCTTGATGGTTCCTTTGGCTTTGCAGAAGCTTGTCAGTTTAATGAGGTCCCACTTGTCTATCTTATCTCTTATGGCCTGGGCACTTCAGGTTTTGATCAGGAATTGGTTGCCAGTTCCAACTTCCAAAAGGGTATCTCCTGCATTTTGTAAGGTTCTTATATTTTGAGGTTTTACATTTAGGTCTCTGATCCATTTCGAGTTGTGTTGGGAGCCGGCCATGGAGGCCTGCCTGAACATTAGGGATCCAGGCAGGCTGCGGACCCTGAGACCACCAGGTTGAGTTCAGGCGCTGAAGGCCCATTCCCTACTTCCTTCTTTGTTGTTTGGCATGACCCACTAGCAGGGACTTTGATGATCTAAGCATGAAGTTCTGAGAATATGACAGCCATGGCTAACTCTAGGGATCTATTGTTCCCGTTTCTCACAGACTGCAGTTTTGGCTTTAAACTTAACACAGCTCAAACTCAGGTCACATTTGGGAGCCTTTTATATGGTACAAGCTTCTTTATAAGATTTTAAATTATATTTGTAGAATTAGTATATACATTTAGAGAGCTGTTTCCAGCTTTAGATGGTATAGATAATTATCTAGAGTTACCAGAAATGGCCCAGCACGGACTTTGGACTGGGCCACATTCCTAAGGGCCCAGTGTCCACTTTGGGTTGGGCTGCATTCTTTTAAACCAGTTCTTTAGCTACAATTAGTGTAGGTTTTTTCTACTTATTATAGAAGTTGGATTTATTTTATTCATAGAAAATATTGTAGAATAGGTCATGCTACGTCAGGGAATTATGTTAGTTCAAGCATGATCAAACATG